>NC_056474.1:30211886-30510961 GCF_008729295.1 Plectropomus leopardus | reverse complement strand
CTTACAGCTCTACTGGACTCTCATAAAACAAGCTATTCTGAGGGGGTTGTGATATAAAAAATAAATATATATACATACACACACACACACACACACACACACATATACACACACACACACATATATATATATATATAAATATATATATATATATNGTAAGTCTAAGGGAAAAGTCTTTTTGGACCTAATGGCATCACATGATGGACCTGGAACTAGTAATTCCACTGATTGGCTACTATGAAAACTGGCTTCACAGCCAAACGCATTTCCTGGGGGNTGAAGATGTCTCTTTTACAATGTAAGTCTAAGGGAAAAGTCTTTTTGGACCTAATGGCATCACATGATGGACCTGGAACTAGTAATTCCACTGATTGGCTACTATGAAAACTGGCTTCACAGCCAAACGCATTTCCTGGGGGCCTTGTAGAGAGCAACTGACTCCCACTACTTGGCTCCAAAAATTGCAGCCGATAGAAATTTGTGAAGTTATCATTGGTCATGTTTGCATGACATCAGAGCAAGTCGGGACAATGTCAAACAGAAATCTAACCAGCATGCAAATTGCAGCCGATGCAGGTGATCGGTTCTGCACAGGCCTATGCACTGTTTCAAGAAAAGTCTGCCACAGCAAAAATAAAAAATGTCACCTCCCTCAATACTCATATGCTATGCTAAAACAAAACAGTGAAGGAAAACAGAAAAACAAAAAATGTTTGATTGTGTGTAAGGTGATAACCCAGTCTGACTTCTCCTCTCATTTACTGGAAGCCTAATATTAAAATGTTACAGTGCTATTTTAGTAAAAACTGAAAGCAACATGTGTAAAAATAGTCTTTCACCCCCACTGCCAGTAACCAAACCACACCACATTCAAATGAGCTCACAAACTTCAACATGATCACATTTCACTGTAGTACACAATTATGAAATATAAGCCCAGCTATTGTACTCTTATGCAGAAAAGGCAGCATCAGTCAGAACGTAGTCAGAGTGACAGCAATCCCATCCAGTTCATACTACGTTTTGTGCCACACCATCTGTGATGCTGCAGATGGCACTGCTCATTGTCCTGATAGTGTTTTGTGTCAGTACTGAGAATTTGTCATCTGGATCCTGTAAAGAGGATCTAGTACCAATTCTGAGTCAAAGTTTTCAGTTTTAACCTTGTTCCCCGTTATGTTTCCGGCTGTAACGTTTTTCCTACTCTACAGACACCATTCTGACGCCAACCTCTGCAGATCTCAAAGGGGAACACGACTTAAATCAAGAACACCAATATGTTACTTCCATGGTTTGGGAAAGTCCAACAATAAGAGAAGGAAGTCTCAAACTTGTGATGTCAGAAAGTGTCAAATCTGGAGCAGCTCCATGGACAATAAATGGGAGACTGATTGCATGAACCCACAGAATAACTGTGTTTGTGTGTGTGTGTGTGTGTGTGTGTGTGTGTGTGTGTGTGTTTGTGTGGCATGGGCACAGATAGTGAGCAGCAGCAGGAACCTAACATACAACACTGGCGCAGCATGCAGTAGGAAACGGAGGGCTTGGCAGGTATGGGGGGCTGTTGTGAGAGAGTGCCGCAATAAGCAAACATGCCATAAGCGATTGTTTTGAGCTACAGCTGCTTGAAACAGGTGACATGTTTTGCGTTCTAAAACCAGCCACTTGGAAGGTTTCCATTACAGGTTTTGCAAAGGCGACATTTTCGAAATGTCGATAAAACACAATTGTGAGATGATTGCGTTTCCATTAAGTGATGTTATGTGACTACTCCTCTGCCATAACATTCCAAGAAGCATGGTGATGGATGTTCAAACATCAGCAGCTTTATTTCTATTGCAGCCACCACTAGCTGTCATTATTTCCAATCCAAGGCCACTTGGGCATGTTACGGAGCCATAATGGAAAGGCGAGCAACGAGATAGTCCACGATTTCACAGAGGAATTGTGGATTCAAAACTTCCGCTCAACTTTTGAAGAGTTATGTGATGCAATAACACCTATTTTAGCTCCTGCTGCATCATGAGGGAGCCAGTTCCTACTGACAAGCACATAACCATAGTATTATGTGGCCTATGAAAGCCAACAAAGGGTTTCCCTTGCAGTTTGAGAAATATGGCTTTTTAGAATGACCTGAAATATCATCTCATGTGAGCCTAAAAACTTCTTTTCAATAAATGTTTTTTGTTTTTTCTTCAAACCTTAGGTATATCCAGCACCTTCAACCAGACTGTCGAGCTCATACGAGCCATTTCACACTGCTGCAACTTTTCTGAGCAACCTTATAAAAGGATTTCGTCTTGCTGTGAATCTTTGGTTCAGACTGGGCTTTGAGAGCTTTATTCTAGTGTAATGTTCTCAATGCTGAAACCGGATGTTCCCAGATTATCATTCACAGTAGAACATTCACCTGGGTCTACAGAGCAGTTCCAGACTTTATGCCCTATAACATCACACATTTAAAGTTTACTATAATTTTTGTACTGTCTCAGACCATAGGAATAACATCTATGAATTTTGAAAATAGGCGTGGTTCCTTTTTGAACTTTACGCCATTTCAAAAACAATTCTTGTCGAATTGTGAAAAAACCTTTTTGTGCCTGCCTGGAAACACAATCTAGAGTCTGTTTTTTTTTTTATGGCGATGCCTCCAGGTGAAAAGTGAAAAAAGTTCATAAAAAATAGCTCTTTACTGAATAGGCACATTGATCACTAGAATGACATGTCAGACTGTGCTGCTTGTTTCCAGTTTTAATGGTTGTTCAGCACCTAAAGGGCTGACCATCTGGTCTGTGAGGAGGCTCAATGAGAGCTGTGAATAGTTTTAAAACAAAAGCCGTCTGCGAAATTGTGCAAAACGCAAAATATATAAAAGGAGACAACATGGAAAATAATTTTTGGAAGCACTTCTAATGACATTCAAATGGTACATGAAATTGCGAGGATTCTTTCAAAAGAGAAAAAAGTTATAATCACATTCTAGGATGCTGTTTGTGCAAAAGCAGAAACTCTGTTGTTTCCAGTCATTTTATCGATTAACTGTCAATGCACAGAGGTCATTCTACTATTCTCCTTTAAGTCTACAACAGGATTATAGGTATGAGAGGCATTATGTTGAAAGTCTGGTCCAGGATGCAGGTTAGATACAGGAAGAGAAAAGAGGGAAGTGGCGCTCTGAGATAAGAGTTTCTGTAAAAGGAAAAAAAATGCCTTTTTACCTTTGAGGGCAGGACAGCCACTGGTGGTTCCTTTAAGGACTGGAAGAAGGAGCTCATGGTAAGTAATTGCAGGGTTGCACCTAGATAAGCAGTTAACTCCCACACACAAACGACCTTAAAAATATGTTGTCAGATAATATGTCAGAAATCTCCTGATCAGAGAATAATCTAATAAAGAACTATGGTGACAGACAAAATTAGGAGAATCTCTCTCTCTTGCATGTATGTTGGTAGGTATGAAGAGGTATATGGCTAAATCAGCCCACCAATTCAAGGTCCAGGTGAGCGTTCAGTTGTAACTGGTGATTGTCTTAATGTGTTAAATTGAAATGTAGGGACAAAACTACTGCTGAACATTATTTATTACACTATTTAATATGAGGCAGATCACGTTGATATTTTTTGGGGTTTTCCTTTAAATATGACATATTGAGGTCTCTCCAGAGATCATTAAAATATCTCAAATAGACAATGACTGAGCAAAATCCCAGACAAAACGATGGCACAGGATGAATCTCTTTTACCAATGACCGTTAACGAGAAAGTCATCACAAAAAATAGCTGTAGGCAAACCCTGTGATCTGCATCTCCTGACAAAACAGCAGGTATGGCTTTCAGTCTATAATGACGTTTTTTCAGTCAACATTGTTGGAACAGAGCAGCTAACGTAATGTTAGCAAGAAGTCTGTGAAGTGGCCCAACAGTTATGTCGTGTTTCCTGAATACACCTTTTGTTTATGTATGACGTGCTCTGTCTGTTGACTCGCAGTTTTTATGAAAACAAAACATTTCCACACTGATGATTTATTCCCGAGTAAACATTGTTATCCTCATCATCTTTCTCTCGGCTGCCCGCCATCATCTGCCGGGCGCTGTGTGATAGTGGCACAGAATTTAAAAATAAGGGTGCGCCTGAAAGAGGATGATATGGATTGATGTTTACATTTGCATAGATGTTTCGTCGTTGTTGCTCATTTAATCGATACATCGATGCAGAACGATTTTTCGTTACACCCCTAGTAACTCAAGACGGGATAACATTGCATCTCTCTGGTTAAGGATCTGAAATTACTGCATTCACTCAGGTGTTGTATTCCCATCGATGCTGATCGGAGCCGGAGGCAATAAAAATCGGTGTCTACTGCAGAGTCATTTGACCCGTGTGTGAATGCCAATCATACGCATTCCCATTGCATTAAAACAGATGTTAGCAGGTGTTAGCAGGTTTTTGGTCCAGTGGGAATTAGGCTATAGTTACCATGCTGAAGGGATTCAAAATGAAGTTGCTAAGGGAGGAAACAGGGTTCCACCGGATTGGAACTGACTGTCACTGCAACCTAGCCAGTGCAGCAGCCAAGGAGACCAAAGGCTGGAAACTGGGCATGATTCCACACATAAATACAGTTGGCCGGTTGTCTGACAACAAAGCCAACAAAAAATAAAAGTCAAAACATGTACACCACAAAACATCAAACATTTCACCAACTCTGAATAGACAGTGCTTTGAAATGCAGAGGTATTGGGGTTGTGGATTAAAAGGAAAGGCAGTATTATACCTCATGTCTTTTTTTTTAATAAAGGTCTGCTTCTAAAGCAAAAGTAACTGAAAGCGACATTCGTAAATTCATACAAAAACTGATGGATTAACAGATAATCATATATACTGTACATCACGTGTGTTTTTCACAAGCCTGATTGGACGACTACATGAGGCATTACTTTTGCCCCAACACAGAGTTTGGTAGCTGACAAGGGGGATTATCTATCCAAAGACATAAAAACAATACATGGCTGCAGGTGTTTTAATCATGGTGGGCCACCACAAATAAATGAACGTGTGAGAAACCATGGAGTTTACTTGAAAATTTCTGACAAGGAGAAATAGTATGTCACATGTATTATTATAATATGTCTTGTTAAATCTTGTACAACACACTGACTTTTCTTGAAATAGTAAAAAGTAAAGTACAAGACTTAGCGGGGGAGACTATACTGAATTTACCACGTAACGTTCCCTATAGTAGCTATACGGTCACCTTATCTAATGCTAATGGTAGGGTCGAAAGTTAATGTGACTGACTAACCGGCAATTATCATTAGAATCATATAACATAACATGCCGAAAGTTAACACAAAGAAAACTTTCATATATCTTCTTGTCCACATGATTACATGATTTCTGCCTCAGTCACATCAGACAATTTTTTTTTGGCGTGATAATTGTCGAAATTGACTGACATCAGCATTTTTATTGTGATACTATTTTTAGCTATTTCACCCAGCCCTAGTTTGAGTTATTAAAAATACACAATAGTCCACCTTTCACCTTCTCTTCCCTCTCCCCATCACTCTCTCTAACACACTCACACAGCAGCGCTAAGTCTTATCAAAGTCCAGTCTGTCTGGTTCAGGTTTTTGATTAGTGTATGTCAATATAATGGATCACAATTGCCCTCCCACACCCACGTCCCGTTGCTTTACGGCTAAGCTTTGAATAATTTCCAAGTACTGATAGGAATATTGGTCAGGATAAGACAACAAAGGGTTGTGGTTATCTTCAGGCAATAAAAGCACATGATAACCAATGCTGGGATGTTAACAAATGCACATGGTTAGGATTAGACAAATAAAAAACATTTATGTTTGGTCAACAAAAGCGCTTGAAAACCAACACCGGGATGTCAACAAAAGCAAGGTATGATAGTGCTGATAGTGATTAGGTAATAA
Organism: Plectropomus leopardus; assembly: GCF_008729295.1. Taxonomy (NCBI): domain Eukaryota; kingdom Metazoa; phylum Chordata; class Actinopteri; order Perciformes; family Serranidae; genus Plectropomus; species Plectropomus leopardus. The sequence continues at coordinate 30,505,016 of NC_056474.1, read as the reverse complement.
AAAGACCATGGTTAAATTTTGGGATAAAAATCATTGTTTACCTCTACACTCATATGGGACGCAAACACCTGGCTCCCTCCAACTCCTTATATTATGTCGTTACCTGCAGTGTTTCAAACTGACTCTATCCAGCAATGTATATACAGCAAAGACAGGGTCCATCATACCGTGTTATCAACTGACGCCACCCATCCGCGTACCATCCTGCCTCAAAAGGTAGGAAATCACTGACAAAACCATGGTATTTGACAGCTTCAGAATGAGAACAGGCTGAACGATGTCACCACAGGGCTATTTAGTAGTGGTTCTTGAGCTTTTGATCATAACTATATTGTGTTATCAACTGTTTACACCCCAACAAGTACAATGATAAACACTTACACTGTCTCCACATCTGCTTGCATTGTATAGAGTGTTATAAATCATTTATATAGTGTGTATTAGTGATGATAATTAATCGACAACTGATTAAAATGTCATTAAGAATTTCATCAAATGTTAAATATAATCGACAAGCTATGCAATACTGACAAAGAATATGCAATGTTTTGCTTTGTAACCTGAAAAAAAGGTTTGATATTGTTCAACAACATGGGAAAAAGGCAATGATCATCTTAATACACATGGCCCAAAAATAACAAGAAATTAGTAAAAAGTTACAAGAAAGTTACCTGAAAATAACCCCCCCACACACAAAAAAGAAATCAAAAACAAGAAAATGATCTAAAATAAGCACGAAAAAATATATATACATATATGTTCATTCTTTTTCTACAACATAATTTTAAATATATAACTATAATTACTATAAATTAGGGATTAATCAATCGGTAAGACTTGAATCTAACATGAAATTTAAATGATCAATCAATAGACTGTGCAATGCTGTATATGCAATATGTTGCTGTGAGCTTTGAGGAAAAAAGGAAAGGAAAATCACAAAAAGGAAGAAAAAAGGGAAAAAAAATGCTTTTTATATTGTCATTCTATCATTAATTTTTTACCAAAATCGACTTACCGTGTACACATTTACAGTTTAGAACTGCTAAAATTGACTGCTAAATAGGGGCTAATAGGTGTTAACCCACCAGAATAATAAGAATAAAAGGCTCCTTCTATTTTCAGGTACATTAAGTGAATGCCATGCACAGTGTGGGGTTCTACAGATTTCTCATTTTTATTTTGCACAACTGATATTGATATGTTATTGATATTTTGCACAAATCTGAACTGGACAGCACTGTTGTGCTGTCTAGCTCAATATTTGCAGAAGTCTGTACACCATGCATAAAGTGAAGGCTACATACAGTAGATTGATTCCATTCGTGCTTTAAAAAAAAAACATGTTTTCCTCTTCACTAACGTGGGATAAGGTTACTTTGTGTGTCATCATTAGAACAATACTGCATGATCCCAGTCCGGCTGTTTTGATGCTGGTGGTTTGGCCTCATGCTGAGTCCTGGCTGAAGTCCACATCCATGACTGCACAGAGCTGCACTGGCCTCAGCACGAGCAAACCACCAAATTAGCCACGGTTGCTAGTGTGTGTGTGTGTGTGTGTGTGTGTGTGTGTGTGTGTGTGTATTAGCCTACTTACGGGATACTGAGGATGCAGCGCTGGAGGTGCTGATGATGCTACACAGAGCTGGCAGCAACAAGAGCACTGTCACATAAGACATGTTCCCAGAAAATCCACACCGTCACTTTAGCGGGTCCAGGCGGGTCTCGGTGCGGTGTTCCCTCCGCCGGGCTGTCTGTTGTTCCTGCTGATACACAGCCGAGACGCTGCTTTTCTTTATTAGCAGCCAAAGGAAAAAAGCAATGGCTGTCCGCCCTCTTCGTATTGTCTTATCTCTTCTCTCTTATCAACCCGGCCGGCGGCACTCCGGCGGGGTTTGGCCGACGACCTCCGGGACTAGCCTGTGAACCGAACACGGTAGCGCTGCGGACGGGCCTCGCGCTCCAGGTGCATGTTCAGACAGACACACAGACACACAGAAGATGTTCCACCGCTGAGCTGCCGGACTAATCAATACACCCCCACTCTGCGGTGCACTTGGTACCGTCCGCTGCTACAACAATACAGGGCTCCCTGAAATGAGGAGGGGGCAGAGGGGTGCACGAGGGTCCGCATATGGCACATTATAAAGGACAAATTTAAAACTTATTTTACTGAGAAGGCTGTATCATTGAAGGAGACAACTAACTGATATGACCAATGATAAACTGGCGCTCGTGCGTTTACACCTGAGCTGTTTGGTCCGTGAAAGCTATCTATGGAACCCTGGTGCAGACCAAACAACTGAACCGGGACGGGACCACCCGAAAATCTGGGTCCAGATGGACACCCCTGCGGTACATTTTTTGGTGTGAAAGCAAACGAACCAAATACATTTTTTTTATTTATTTATTTATTTATTCATTTATCATTTATGTGTATACAGCAGATGGGTGATTTAGTATAATTTAAAAAGCTTATTTGCTTGTCCTAAAATATGTCTGCAACCCCAAAATTGAACCCATTCATTTGGTAACCATGGCAACGCGTAGGTTATCATTATTAACCCTGGTCAGTGGCGACGGGAGGCCGTTCCCTGATACACTTATGGTCCGTCCCGCACAAAAAAAATGGAAGCCAACATTACTGACTTAAGCCTTAAAAACCTTGGCAAATTGGCTTGATCTCTTTTAACAGAATATGGGAGGAAGGCAATGAGCAACTTAAAAAAAATGACTAATTAGCAAGAAATTAGTTTTAAAAAAAAAATACAAGAAAATTACCTGAAAATTAGCAAAAAAAAATAAACCCCAAAACAAACAAACACAAAAGAAGAAAGTAAATAATCAAACAAAAAAAAATCAAACAAAACAAAACAAGGAACTAACCTGATTTTTTTTTTTTAAATGCCAAAAAAATGAATCATTCTGAGGCATTATTTTAAATATCTAATTATGATAATTAACATAAAGGTTTTCTGGATAGTTTTACCTAGCTTTTTTTCTATATATGCACAACAATTCATGTTAACTCGCGCTTTGTCTTTTACTTGTGTTTTTGAAAGAAATCACATCAATTTGCTCAGAGTTCAAAGGCTTGGGTACTTGTGAAAGGTGACTGAATGCAGCAAGAAAAGAAAAGTGATGTTGATCCAGGTGTCAGAGGATTAAAGAGGCTGTGGCGTGCTCTTTTTTTAAGGTAATTTCAGCATCAGAAGCTGTCCACAGAGTGCCTGTTAGACTATCTGTGGTGGTTTGTAGTTCTCTTTACACAGTTCTAACTGTGTCAGGTCATTCATTGAGTGAAAGCAGGGTTATGTTTTTTTCTATGCATTCTACAAAATAAAATGTATATTCCAAAATATAAATAAATATACATTTACCAAGGGATAGTTCTGATTTTTTTTACTAGGGTTGAATGAGGTACTTATCCATAGTGTATGGTGGTCGGCACATTTTCAGTTTGGAGAATCAGACTGGGGACCGACACAGAAGCAATGTTCTGCTGTGAATAGGGGCCAGCAACAAAACGTAGCCACTTCAAAAATTCACACCTGAAAAATTGATATCAGCCTGTGAGAATGCTATACTAAAAGTATTTTTACTGCCTTACCTTAATATCAGACAGTGAATGAATGCAGCGATGAAAATACTCTCAATATAGTGTACTTTAAACCGATATTTATGTTTTTAGGTGGCTAAAATATGTTAAATCGCCGACCCACATCCACAGCAGCACATGGCTTAGCTTCCCTGTCGGTCCCAAGCCTGCTTCTCTAATCTGTGAGCATGCTGACTGATATCTACCGCATGTAGTACACTGACTATGGACCCCATACAACACCAATTCAAAAACTCAAACTGTTCCTTTAAATTACTTGAGTTCAGTCTTATCTATTGTAATGCTGTATATTACAAGGCAAGGCAAGGCAAGTTTATTGATATAGCACCCCTCAGACACAAGCCAAATCAAAGTGCTTTACAGGGTCACAGAAAATCATTAAATATGACACATTAAGAAAACATTAGAATTGCATTCAACCACTTAGAGAGAACAAAAGCAAGAAAAAACAAAAAAGCAGTACAATTTGACCAAACATTATTACCAATGAAATGAAGTATCAAAATCTTAAATCAATATATCAATAACCAGACTGTTTGCCCTCCTCCGCTCAAAGAGGCGCGGTGGGAGCCTCCGCTCCAGCACCAGCAGGCTCGGGGACAGCTGTCAGCCTGATACACTCTGTATCCCAACAATAGACCTCTCCCTCCAGCCCCCCTCCACCATGACTGCACCCGCATCCCCATCCCCCAACCACACACACACAAACACACACACACACACACACACACACATTAACACAATATTCCATGGACTGATTACCTCAGCACTTTTGTGTGTTTACCTCTTTGAACACTCACTGCTGTTACAGGGCTCATTGACTACTTTATTACTTATGACTTCCCATTATTCTATTTCACTGGACTGATCTCTGGCCCAAGACACTTTTATACTATGCATATTACTTATGTACATATGTTTATTGTTTAACCATACCTATTCTATCCTGTATAGGCCTACTATTTATTGATTTCTCTCCACAGGGAACATTTAGTACTGTGTGCATATTTGGATAGATACTAAACAGCATTTTGTTGCATTGGTATTTACTATGTCCAACATAAAGCTGAATCAAATCTGATCTGTAATATGGCATCAAACTTGTGATAGTTGTGTTAGTTAAAGGTCCAGTGCATAGGATTTAGGGGAATAAATTTGCAGAAATGGAATATGATAGTATGTTTTATTTAGTGTATAAACACTTGAAAATCAGAAAGGTTGTGTTCTCCTTACCGTAGAGTGAGCCGTTTATATCTAGGGTGGATCCGCGTCAACAGAGATTACCATGTTGCACCGCTACGTTTGTAGCCCAAAACAGTCAAACTAAACACTGGCTCTAGGTACGGTCATTTGCATTTTTTTCCCACTGGCTATCTTAACAAGAAGCCCAACTGCAATGAGCAGCACCAGAGTTACACTGTTTGTAACATGGCAGTGCTTTATTCAGTGTTTGTAGCGGATTAAATCACTGGCTGTGTTTGCTGTGGAGAGGAAGTAACCTTGGCTGCAATCTGCAATTTAAGGCCACACACCACCAAATCCTCCTAAATTTTGCACACTTCTCCTTTAATAAAGAACAAGAACCATAAACTCTATCAAACAATGGATGTAGCTTGTGTAATGTCACCCATGGATGTTCAAGCCTTGAGACTGACATTTCCGCTATCTCCAGCCAAGACTTGACAAGTCTGAGGAAGAGCATACTGGCTAAAAACGTCACTTGTTTTTGCAGAATAAAAATCCCCTAATGGGAGCTTCCTGGTGTGCGGATCTCTTCTTCTTTACATAATTACTACATTGAGCAATATCTTCAATTCTAAATAGATTTGTAGATCACTGCGGCCTGTAGGAGTGCAGTTACAGTCAGACACACATGAGAAAATAACTACTGTAATTCTGCTGTTGTGCAAACAACATACAGGAAAGTGCAGCACACCATGGCATACACCCTGATGAGAATAATCCAAAACAAAGCTGCGGTGATGGCTGAATGAGAGAGGGGAAAACCACAAGAGAGAAAACTTGGAGCTGCAAAGGGAAAAAAAGGAGGAGGCAGGAAATGCTTCATCAACAATACACAAGACACAGAGAGAATTCATGGCCAGGCTTTTCAGAGAGGCTCAGGCAAAGAATGTTCACATCCACTATAGTTAAATTCATGTTTTAGTCAAATCAGCTCTTCAGCATTGGTTAACTTGACATTAGTTAACTAATTTAGGTCATCATTAGCTGTTATTTTGCAGACTGATTATTAACCTCATGAATCATGACACACTCCTCTCTCCTACATGAAAGAAGATAATCTGCTTTTAATAATAGAGAGTATCAGTAATACAGACTGTGAAATACATTCAGAAATATCTTTTATGTATAGTGTTGTTGTTGATATGTTAGTTGCGGTGGAAGCTGCTGTTCCTTCAGTTTATACATCTGCCTGAGTCCAGCTCATAGATGATATAAAAAGATCAAGTTATAATCTCCGAGACTTAAATGTAAATTGCAGTTCCTCTGATGACCATTTAAGGCTGGCCTCAAGAGTGAGACAGTCCCCATAGACTGCATATAAACATGAACAATGCATCTCCACTTCCCCCAACAGAAGCCAAAATATCTGGGATGTGGTTGCTGCCATCTTGCATCATGACATCATTTGGAGCCAGATTCTGCGCAGTGGCGTTCTCTGTGGTGGGGGACTTTCCGCTAAAACACCCATCCAACTAATCGCGAGCAGCGCCATTGAACAAAAGGGCACAGATTGTCTAAGACAGCTGTCAATCATTTTTGTAGAATTTAATAACCACTAAACCGAACTTATCAGAAAAACAATCACATGAACAAGCACAAGGATGACGAGAACTACCTTTAGTGTCAGAAACCACCTTTGGGAAAAATGTATCTGTCGTGTACTTTGAGTTTTTAGTTTGGCCTATGTCCCATTCACTCACATGGGGGCAGGCTTTATGACCTATGTTGCAACCAGACACTGGGGGGCAATCAGTCAGGTTGAGACAGACAGAAACACTCGGTGGGGAAAGTGAAGGATCCAGTGGTTTTGGAGTCAGAGTCATACCAGATATCTCAGTCTCTGATGCTTTGATTTAGACCACCTTAAAATAACACACACACAAAATACTATTTTTTTCTAACTTGTGTTTTCAGTGTAACGCCTCAGTAAGAGGAAGTCTTCATTGTTAATATGCATTTTTCATGTAGTTGTCTGACATGTATCATCAATAGCATTGACTCATATTGTGACATTAAGCCTTTTTTCATCACACTGATAGCACTATGTCCACATACACTTGCTTCATGCTTTTTCTCCAGACTGGACTGATTCATCAGATGAGTGTGCTGAGCTGACAGGAAACCGTTCCAGATGTTCTGTCAAAAAAGGGAATTGATCTAACCACCAATTCAAACCAATGAAATACAATGCACAGAATTAGAGAAAGAAAACGTTTCCACAAAATGACAGATGTCAGAGGCATTTTTATTTGAGGGTTAAGATAAAGTTTATTTTAAAGCTCTTCAATAAGATGTGTCAAATACAAACACTTTGAAACAGTGAATTGAAACACTCAGTGTACAGATCAGCCCAAGAGCAATGTCTAAAGCAGATACATGAAATAATTCAGCTGCACATAGAAAACATGGAAAATCTTTAAGAACACTAACATTTCAACACGATTTAGCACAAATTCTGTCTGTGTCCTAAACTGGGCTGCCGGAGGCCTGCCTCCTCCACGTGAATGATATCAACCCTTTGAAATCTAAGAAAAATGACCTGAATTCTTTCAAGAACATAAAGAGAAGGCAACTTAACAATAAATGTCCATAAAAAATCAGAAAGAAATTAGTAAAAATTACAATAAATTTCCTGAAAATCAGAAAAGTAAAAATCATACACAGACCAAATAAAATGCTTTAAAAAGTGCTAAAAACAATATAGAAATATATTCCTGCAACATGATTGTAAATATGTAGTTATGTAGTTCTCTTAACATTCTTCCTTTTTTATTATTATCTAATGATTTTTTTCTTTCTCTCTCTCTCTGTTTTTCATGTTATTTTGTCTTCCCACATTTTATAGATTTCTTGAAATTTGCAGGACATTTAATCAAGCTGCTCATGTCCTTTTTCCATGTATTGGAGACAAACCAGACCAATTTGTTCTTGTTTCAAAGGTTTTCAAATTCTTGGTTGTCTGAACACTACAAAAGAAAACTGAGGTTGATACAGTTTTTTTAAACCTGTATCAACCTCAGTTTTCTTTAAGAATTTAACCCTTTGCCCCAATTTCTTTCAAAAACATGGAAAGAAGACAATGAGCAAGAAGGAGTGACCCAAAAATTAGGCAGAAGTTAGCAAAAAATAGAAAAAATTACCTGGAAATTAACAAAAACAAACAAAAGTAAAAGTTAAAAAAAGAAAAAGGAAATGACCTGGAAAAAAACTGCTTAAAATTATAATTATTCTGTTATATATTTTTTAATATATAATTACGATTATTAGAAGCGAAGCTCTCTGGAAATTTCTCCCTAGCTATTTTAAAAATAATTTCCTAAATCTACTTTTTTTTTGCAATTTGTGGGACACTCCTTGACGAGTCGCTCATTTCCCTTTTTTCTTTTCTTTTTTTTGTGGTCTTTTGATGGTTAACAGTGAGAAAATTGAGTAACAAGATTCTTACTAAATGAGCACAAACTAGCTTTGCAGGGTTGGTCACCCAGTCTTGACTTGACCTATTCAGACCCACATTGTATCTACACATCAACAGCAGAATCACTTTGCAGCTGTATTGCATTTCTATGGAGAGAATAGAATGGAAACTTTAATGGTAAAAAGGATGTTGCACTTGTACAGCACCTTTCTAGTCTTCCGAGCACTCAAAGTGCTTCAGTAGTACGTCACATTCATGCATTCACACACACATTCACACACTGGTGGCCAAGGCTACCGTACAAGGTGCCACCTGCTACTCAGTTAAAAATTCATACACACTGATGAAACAGCAGACAGCACCAATGGAACAGCCATCTTGGATCTTGTCCAAGAACACCTTGACATGCGGACAGGTAACACTGCACTACTCACAGGCCACCTGAAGACATACAAAATTCAGTCGTGACCTTGGCCACAGCACATCAATATTTCTTAAATTCCATAATTTTCTTGAATTTGTTTAACAACATTGTTATACTCCTGTAAGACACATGAATAAAAAGACACAAAAGAAGTCTTTATCATGAAATCTTTCTCAATTAAGAAGGCTTTCTTGAGAACTTCAATACAAATACAATATCTGCTAAAAGTAAAGAAATAAAAAAATAGTATGATCAAAGATAACAATTTCAATGTGGGAAGTGGAGAATAAATGTATACTATGAGAGATTTTCCTACAAAACAAAAACATAAAAAACCCAAACAATGTTATTACTTCATACTGTTTCATTGATTCATACTAAAGTAATACATTTCAATCCCTTTTAACTTTGCCCTTCGCATGAGTTTTCTTATTTTCTGCTGAATTGTTGCATTGGTGACGTTGTTTGTCACAGTGCTTTGGTGAGGTTGGGCCTATATAAAAATTTAGGGAGCAGGTACCAGACTGTAAGCAGCAAGCATTTCAAAGGAAGCTTCACAATAGTGAATACAGTGTGGAAAAAACACAACTAGAGTGCTCAGAGCTGGGGTTGACTTCCACTTTGACTTGCAATACTCTTTTCAAACAGTAGCCGAAAATTCTTGCACAGCACACCTGCATAGGAATTTCTTGAAAATGATCTATCTAGTTATATTAATGATGAAAGAAGATTTGTCTGTGTCTGATAAGGAGATTTTACAGTGTAAGGTCTTGCAGGAAGTAAACATGCTTTGAATTCAATATTTGGAGTGACAGACGCTCATCAGCTACCGGCCAACTGTTGGCTTGATTCGTCCTGGCCCCTATGAATGTAAGTTTGTTTATGTAATTTCCCCAAAAGAGACTGAAGCAAACCTCTGTATGCGTGTGTGTGTGTGTGTGTGTGTGTGTGTGTGTGTGTGTGTGTGTGTGTGTGTGTGTGTGGCAACATGTTTGCATCATGTTAGAGAAAGTTCAAATATAGTATAAGTCCAACTAAAACTGGACTTTAAAAATACATGTGAGTTTGACTGAAGTCATACTAAGTCAATGTTCTCGAAGTTGGACTAACACACCTTAATACTGTAGTTGGGGTTACTCTTTAATGCATGCACCTCAACCGGACTTGAACTGGCCTGGGTATTCTGCTTATGCTTCATAGTCCTGTGCCTGGCTCTGACCCCGAAGGCAAACAGCATAAATTCATATAACAAAAGAAGAGGAAGAAGGAACACAAAACAAGACAAAGGTACCAAATAAAAGGGTAGAGTGCATACAAAATGTACAGTGCCAAAAAGTTATTCATATTTTCACCATTCGACATTGAACCTGTTTGCTGCTTGCTAACTTGTTTGGTATGATGTAATAGGCCAACAGGAAGAAGGTACCAGAGCAAATAGTTGAAAGGGGGCATATCACCACCTAGAGTGGTGGAGTTGGACATACTTGTGTCAATAAATGGATTCTCCCCTGGGGTATACTGGGACAAGAACAGTAGTCCACTTAAACGGCCTAATCGAGCTGTGCATGGAAACGTACTGAGTGTGTCTGTCTAGTACTCAGAGTGTGGTGTCCTCTGTGATGTAGTTCTGGTGCTCTGGCTGCTGATGCTCATGTGTCTCTTCAGACAGGGGATCCTCTTGGCCATCAGCCTTCTGAAGTGACTCTGGAACTTCTTCCCAACAAACGTGTAAAACACAGGACTGATGCAACAATACAAATAGGCAATGTTGCGCGTCACATACAGTGCATAGTCCAAGCTCTCTGTGTCAGAACAAAAGTCCTCATCATCATCGCTGGGACGGGAGATCTGAATAGCTCGAAGGAGGATGACGATATTGTAGGGCGTCCAGCAAGCAAAGAAGGTGAAGATGATGACAAATATGAGCTTAATGGCACGGCACTTCTCCTTCATGCGGGTGGCGAGGATGCGGATAGTGATGCTGATGTAGCAGTACATCACCATGAACAGAGGGAGGAGGAAGAAGACCAGGAATTGTTGATAGTAAGTAACCAGACGCCAGCGTGCCATGGTTTCCTCAGAGTAACCCGACTCCTCACATATCAGCCCATTGAAAGGACTGTTGCCTACATTTTTGAGAACCAGCTCTTTCACACTCGCCACAATACTGATGCACCAAACTACCACTGATGCAATGATGGCATACGCCTTTTTCCTGCTCTTAGCAGCTGCCACTGCGTGCACCACAGCAAGGTAACGGTCAAATGTCATGAGCGTGAGGAAGAGGATGGAGCTGTAGAAGCCGATGAAGTAGGCGCTGCTGACAATCTTGCAGAGAGCAATGCCAAAAATCCACTCCGACAGATGGTATGTTGCCAAGAAAGGGAGACTGGAGGCAAAGAGCAGGTTGGAGAGGACCAAATTCAGGAGGAAAATATTGGTCACTGTGCAGAGCTTCTCATACTTGTAGATGATGAAGAGGACAAGTCCGTTGCCAAGGTAACTCAGGATGAAGTTGGTATAGTAGAAAACTGGGATGACTTTGGCACCGAACTGGTTGACAGCCTGGTTTGTACAGACCCTCACAGGACCACTGACCACATAGCTCATGTCAGTTGAGTTCTCATCATACCACAATTCCTTGAACATATCAAATGGGTTTTCGGAGCTCATGGCTGGTGGTTGACCTGTTAGATATCAGAGATCCACATGAGTCTTTTCATCGACAGGTGAAAACATTGCTCATATAACACAACTGGTCCTTACCACATATGAAGAACTGGAATTAAACACAACCCTCACACACAACAAATTCTTAATAGTGATCTAACTTTAAAACATGTTGTCATCTGAGTTCATACAGTCAGAATCATTCATCTCTTCATGAATTGCTCTCATGTTTTTTAACACACTTAAAAAAACAAATTATGTGTTTGATGTTTTATCTATAGTAGACCCTTGTCAAGGAAATTCAACTCACTGTTTCAGACAATTAACGTGTTGGTTGAAACACACTGATGGAAACCAGAAAGCTGAACATGTTTTGGTGGTGTTTTATGATCTTACATACTTTCTGATGTAAATGCTCCTTTCCATATTATATCCATCAACATCCTGTAATTCACTTAAGGCTGCTAAATGAACTGAAACTTGTTTGTCTCTAAACAGCCTAATCTCATTCCCAATTCATTAAGTCCCACCACTTTGATAGTGTTTTTGGTATAAGATTGCAATGCCAAAACCCATCCTTTTGCATTTGCATGAAACGCCACTGGTCAATGTCAGGTGAGAATGTAGGTGGACAGAACCATTGGCGGTGTAATTATACACCATTGACAGCTGGATGACACTTGCTTTGTCACTTACAAACACAGCAGGGGCGCCAGTATATAACAACACTGTGACTGGTTCTGTCTGGCCGTGTTCTCACCCGATGCTGACTAGCAGCTTTACATGAGATCATGGATTGAAACCCCACCATTTGGGATTTTTAAAGGGCATTATCAACGGGCATAAACCAAAATGCCTCTGGATACAACTGGATCAGCCGACAACCAAAGAAAACAACGTAGTATTGGTAGTGTGGCTCAGGTGGTCAAGGGTTTTGACCTCTGATTAGAAGATTGGTGGTTTGATCCCCAGTTTTTCCAGTCAACATGTTGAAGTATACTTTGGCTAGAAACTGAACCCCAAATTGTCCTCAATGACTGTTCTATGATGTGTGAATGTGCTTGAATAGTTAAAAACTGAGTAGCAGGTGGCACCTTGTACAATAGCTTTGGCTACTAGTGCATAAATGTGTGTGTAAATGATTGAATGTGCCTCGTAGTGTAAGAGCACTTAAAGTGGTCGAAAAACTAGAAAAGCACTATACAAGTCCTTTCTCTTGTGGGTAACTCATACCAATTGTCATTTCAGCTTTTCTCTGCAGTTATTTGCATATTAATGTGACTGGATTTGTTGCATATAATTGATTACATACATATTTCATGTTATGTTTTCACCAAGAAATTGTGAAGAGCGGTTGTTACTATGTTGAAAACCAAGGTCCAAACAGCATCAACTCTGTGAGAGTAAGAATTTTTTAAATTTCAAAGAACACAGCTGTGTTATGAAATAACCAACAGCTGAACCACTGACTCATGCGTAGTCCGTCATCCTGTGTTGAATCTTTTTGCCTCCCTCTCAAAACAGAGAACAGAAACTGCTGACAGTGCTGTAAAAAAAAGTCCTGACTCTCTGTGGTGTAAGAGTACTTGTTCCCAGAAATTAGTCATCATCAGCCAAAAAGGTTTGACAGGTTGAGTTTCTAAGAAGTATAGTAAAGTAGAATAAGTGTTGCTTTCCAGTTTTCTTTTCAAAACAGTTGTTAAAGCCTCCGGGAACCAAGATCACCCAAAACATTCTTAACATGTAATGTAGGGTCTTACATGAATGATATAAGCAAAAACATTTTCAGACATTAGCCTCAATCCAAATTTGAATGCTATTTAATTTTGCAAAACACGGAGCTCCACTTGGTCTTGAGAAGCAGCAGCATTTATAAACCAAAAACTGTGACTTAAAGATGTGTTTCTCTGTTCTGCTCTGTATACTGCGATGCATTCACTGAGACTTCTATCACTCACTTGCTCACTCCCTGGACCACTCTCTCACACACACACACAAACAAGATTGCATTATTTTGACAATATATACTATTTGAAGCATGTTAGTTAAACATGCCAAGGATCAAACCACCAATCATCTTGGTTGCTTTGTATATGCATATCTCTTATTATTTTTTGCATAGGCTTATTGCTGTGAGTGTTTCAGCACTCACAAGTTAAGGAATGGTGTGTTCTTCAGCAAAGATGTAAATAAGCAATATGCACTTCATACAGTAATTTTTATGATGGTGTGTTAAGTAACACTTGTGATGCTCCATTTCTGTTCATGTGTGCCATCCTGGAGGCCAAGTACATAGATAAGAAGGATCCCAATACAATAAAAATGATCTTCCCTTCACTGACATTCACATCTTTGGTCCCATAATCCTTTGAGAGCAATTCGCTCTTCCCCTAATTATATCTTATTGTGCCAGCATGTGCATTTGTTGACTTCCAAGCTTTGGTTGCAATGTGCTTTTTGTTATCTGAACATGACCACATGCACTGAAAATTTGGTATCACAAGCATTCTGGTTTCCGTTTGTTGTCAGCTTGCGTGTCAATAATAGCTGCTTGGGCTTGTCAGAAGAGTAAGGGCACAGACAGAAATTGCCACACAGGCTTCATCCTTGCCTTGGATCTCACAATCCAACAAATACTCTGCATAGCTGGGTTGGCTGTGGATATATAGCAGAGCACATAACATAAGGGTGGAGTTCATTGCAGTGGCCTTCTTTATTTACCAAAAACTAGTCCTGGGATAAAAAGTATGGATTCTGCATGTTTGTGACCAAAGGCTGGCCCTCAAAAATTGTACAACATGTCCAGCAAAATCCAGCTGACCATGCGACAAGAAGTGCTGCTTGTCTCAAACACACAACTTGGTTAACAAGTCCTACATTTTTGTCTCAGCCAGATCTGACACTTCCAATCTCTATAAAAATGTGCATATGTATGTGGAATCTGTAAACACAGTGACTTGTAGTGTGACAACTATTGACCAATCAAATTTGCATGCATGTAAAAAGTCTGTACAGAGAATGATGCTGAAATTAGCTTCCGATTTATGGCTTCTCAGAGAAAAATAACTTATATTGTTTTGCGACAGATCCTCTGCACCCCTTACTGTTGTGAAAGCATGTTACACATTAAAGGTAAAGCCCCAGCATTGTCTGAATGCCACTTTCACTTTTTCACTTTTACTGTGTAAACTCAAGCATATACTATATGATTTTAGCTTGTTTTCGACCCACTTTTGAGCTGCACAACTCATTGCAGAGGCAGGCCGAATTTCAGCTTCATAAGGCATCATTTGTCATGCAGCATACAGGGGGTAGTGAAAACCGGTCATCTGACCCCAAACGGCCGTTGGACAGATGAATTTCTGACGTGTCAAAAATTTTGGTCGGCCAATGCAGGCTCTCGCATAGTTGAAACAAAGCCATGGTTTGATTACCCGTCATGTCAGCTGTCAACGTTTTTTTTTTCTCACTGCGTCTGCGTGAAGTAGCAAAGAGAGCAGCTGAAAACGCCATGGCAACACAATGCTGGATGGAACAGCTAGAGCAGCTTAGTTCCACTTCTCTCTGTAAAATGGACAAGCCATATTGTCCACGTCTTCCAAGCCACACAGGACTGCACAAATTATCAAGGCAGCATGCTTGCATGCGTTCATTCTGCCTTGTATGCATTGTTGCTAGTACCTGCCTCGCAGATTTCAAGCTTATTTCTATAGCCAGCACGGTCCACAGGGACTCATACTGTGTGAGCTCTCAGGTCATGGCTTGATGACTAGACCATGCCGTGAGCACATTAATGGTGATCTTTGGCTTTACATTGCAGATGATTTATTCATACAGTATGAGTTGGAATTAACCCTCTGAACCCTAAGCTGTTTTTATCTAGTTTTGTTCCGCCTGGACTTTTTATGTAAAAATGCACTGAACAGCATTTCTAAAATGGTACATTGTATGCTCAGCTTAACGGAACAATAAGACAATGACACTGTCTATTCAAAAGATGCTACTGATGAAGGTGTGAAAACCTTTGCTCTCTACAAATTTTTGCTTCCTTTCTTTCCTTCTACTTCCTCTCTGTCCTTTCAGCACATAAGGCCAGCTTCTTATTAGTCAACGGCGTGAGCTAAAATGTCAAGGTTCACCAGAGTTAAACTCCATGTGGAACATTTGCTCGGATTTCCTCACATAGGGA
The DNA here is from genome assembly GCF_008729295.1 of Plectropomus leopardus. NCBI lineage: Eukaryota > Metazoa > Chordata > Actinopteri > Perciformes > Serranidae > Plectropomus > Plectropomus leopardus. The sequence goes on along the minus strand of NC_056474.1, from coordinate 30,489,454 downwards.
TCATCTGATCATAAAGATTCCACTGGAGATAATAATTGTGCCATAAAGTGTTGCCTTTTTCTTGATATGAGGAGTCTCACTTTAAGATCTGTATCAACTAGTTACAGGAAACAGGAAGTAGTCCTTCACCTCCCTCTGTGCAGTTTGCATATTGCATGCAGAGCTCTGTGAAGTTCACGTTAAGATCTTCTTTCATTTCAGGTGTAACCCTCAGAAAACTGTGAGTTTATTTTCTTGTATACTTGTTTGACATTGTAGATGAAATAATGTTATATTTACATTTATTACAGGGATAGTTTACACTGACACACGATGAGGTCTGTTGTTTTTTGTGATTGCTATCAATGAAAGTGGTTATCTATTAACACAGTGCTGATAACAAAGTAGATGTAAATTGTGTTTATTAATACCTGGCTATATATTTATGTAATTTACACAAATTAATTTAGGTTTGTTAAAACTCATAAATAAATAATTTCATCATCATCATCGTCAGAGTTTACTATCGGCTTTCATCAAATGGCTTCATGACAACATAGCTGTGGGTGTTATAACTGTTGATATTCCATTAACCCCATTAACCCTTTGAAACCAGGATCATCATCATTTTTCTTGTTCTGAGTTCTCAGACATTCTTTACATGCTTTTGGATCCTTTGAAACTGGAGCAAATTGGCTTGATTTCTTTCTAAAACACCAGTAAAAAGGCAATGACCTGCTTCGCAAGAAATGTCCCGAAAGTTGCAAGAAATAAGTAAAAGGGGACAAGGAAATTACCCAATTTTTAGAACGAAGGATTACCAGAACATTATCCAAAAAGTTAGTGATAAATGCTCCAGAAAATATATTTATAGCTAATTCATAATTAGAATTATGTTAGAGAAAGGAATATATGTTAATATAAATCTTTAAATTAATATAATCTAATTATGAATTAGCTATAGATTTTTTTTTTTACTTTCTTTGCATATGTTTAAGTAATTTTTTGTAGCTTTTTTTTTTTTTTTTTTTTTGTTAAGTTGATGTTGCCATCTCCTCCTCAACCAATTTCCTCAGTTTTCAAAGGATTAATAAATAGTCATCTGGTTTTCTCTTTCTAATAAACAATACATTCTGTACTTTATCAGACGTCCTCTTGTATTTGTGAATCACTTCATAAAAAATATATGTCTGACTTATTTCAATAAAGATTTTTATTAATTTTATTATCGCCCTATGCGCACTATATAACTTGATTATTCTAATTTATATTACATCATCAGTAGCCAATATGCACACAATATTGCACACATCATCATTAATCTGTAGAGATCTTAAGATACAAAGACAATATCTATTTAGCATAGCATAAAAATATGCTATTTTTGTAATATTGCACCATGCACTTGTTGGCATTTTAACCTTATCAAACACTCAGCAGCTTTGTATAATTGACATTAATCCTTTGAAAACTGGATTAATATCAGTTTTCTTTTGCTGTGTTCAGATGCTTTTGATAAGTATTTAAGACCTATGACTTCTGAGTATATTGGTTTGGCCTCTTTTCAAAACATTAAAAAAAAGGCAATACGCAATTTGGCAAGAATTGTCCTGCAAATTGTAACGAAATCAGTAAAAGGTAACAAAAAAAAGGTGAAAAATAACATAAACATGGAGAGAGAGAGAGCTTAAAGTACTGGAGAATTAACAAAAAAAATAAATAAATAATCCCAGAAAACTAATTATATAATTATATATGTAGTTAATTATTTATTTTAGCCTTTTTCCAGGTTCTTTCCTTATTTATTACCTTTTTACTATTTTCATGCATATTTTTGGGGTCATTTCTTTTAAAGTTGCTCAATGCCCTTTTCTTTTGTTCTTGAAAGAATTCAGGCCAATTTGCTCTAGTTTCAAAGGGTTGAATAATGGTCATAATGTGTTTAATAGTTATTCATAATGATTTGTGTGTATAATCCTCCATTGCAACAGTTACTTTGTACATCAATGTAAAATTCTGCAGTCCTGCAGCTTCACATGAGCTGATGAGACTGTAAAGCTGGTTTGGATCAGGTTAGTGTTTGTTTCCACAACAAACGACTACAGATTCATGTAAAGTAATTTCAGTATTTTGTATGAAGCTGAAAGCTAGTCTACGCAAATACTCTGTTTGATGTGATCTGAAACTTCTGTTTAAAAAGACATGTCATCCTCCCTATGCTTTTGATATAAGTGTGCCAGTTTCATACCAGAATGAACTAAATATGCAAATAGACATTTCATCTTTAAAGCCTACATGCTATAGGAGAAAAAAAACAATCAAAACTCAAAGAGACTCTTGATGTCACTGTTGTAAAGATTGATAGAACTCACCCGTGCAGCTTTGTAGGAGTGCAGTGAGAGGAGCACAAGGAGGCACTGAGAGACTCGGGACTGCTCAAGACTTTTACTGCCAAAGGGGCAGTCCTAACTCACACTACTATGTTAAAGTTTCTGCGTGTTGTTGGTGCTGAGGTTCAATAATGTTGCTTGTCAGTCAGCTGTCATTTAGGCATTTAGGTTTTTCACAAGTATTAAAACTTAAAACTCTGAGCAAATTGGCACAATTTCTTTCAGAAACATGGAGAAAAAGGCAAAGAGCAACTTAGTCAGATATTTTCCAAAAACTGCAAGAAATTATTATATTTGGAAAAAATAATTTTTAAAATGATAGGCAAAAAAGAAAAAAAAGAAAAAAAGCTAAAGATAAACTACATTCATAGCCAATTATCATAATGACATAAATGATTTAACAAAATTATTATTTTTTCATTATTATTTTTCAGGTAATTTTCCTTTTTATCTTTATCTTTATCTTTATCTTTATCTTTATTATTATTATTATTATTATTATTATTATTATTATTATTATTATTATTATTATTATTATTATATTTTAATGTGTTTATTTTTTTCTAATTTTCAGAATTTTTGTACTTTTTACCAATTTCTTGCTATTTTCTGGGTCATTTCTTCTTTTGCTGCTCATTGTTTTCTTCCTATTTTCAAAGAAATCTTATAAGAAATGTTAGAGAAAAATCATTAAAATAATTGACATTCTCAGTAAAAAAAAAGGGCTTATTTCATTTCACTTGAAAAATTCTAAACAGAATTTTTGGAAAACACTTAAAATGAGGAACATCATTGTAAATGTTTAATTGACAGATGAGCTCGAACACAATTATGTAATCACACTGAAAGTCAGGCTTGCAAGATGAAAGAGAAAAACTGAATAAGTGGGCTACCATTTAGCATTTAAACAGATCAGTATTCACCAAGCTCAGCTGACATTAGTAGCCAAGTTTTTAACGTGATCAGCACAGGACATGTATGATGCCTCTTCAGTATGATTTCAACTAAAGTCTTAAACAGAGTTTGATGCCAAGATAATTAAAGGAAAAAATTGCCTCCTTTTATGCCGATGTCCATCAGGGTTGATGGTAGATGTGGTCAACAGAAGCCATAAAATTCTCACTGGGTGCAATATTTACCAAGAAAGCTGACTCTGGAAATGACAAAATCGCTTGTTCTTCCTCCTTGCTACATGATTTGATGTTACACTGACTTAATTGGAAGATGGAAGAAATAAAAGCTATTTCAGCTTGAATAGATCTCTTAGCAAATTATGTATGTTTGCCAACATGGCATGGCACATGGCAAATATGAATACAGAAAATGTTATAAACTGTGATACATTGTGCAGTGTTTTGGCTGATTCAAGTATCCAGCCTTATTTATTCAAGTATACACATGATCAACTAGTGCCGGTGTTCACAAGAATATTCAACCTGTTTCTGACTCTGTCATACCCATGTATTTCATGAAGTCCACTATCATTCCGGTGCCCAAGTAACCGCAGTCTGTCCTCATTCTGAAGATGTCAAATGCTGCCGCTTCTGCAGTGCTTTCTGCATAAGATCTCAACGCCTAAAGCCACCTTTTGCCTTCACATGATACACCACTGGACAGCATCAGCTCAGAACATGGCTGGACAGAACTGTTTGCAGTGTTATTATACGCTGGCAGATGGCTGGATGGCATCTGCTGCAGCAGCATGATACACTGACGGGCAGCGTCACCTCAGAGCATGGCTAGACAGAACCTGTTGCATCTGCCTGATACATAACTGGAAGCAAAGTAATGTTAGGAGCTTGAGGACGCCTACAGGGCAGGTAGAAGGGACAGTGGATGGATCCAACAAACAATGGACTTTCATGTAGGAGTCTGGTTTTTGCTTTCCATGTAAGTAATGTTTTACATGTTTTACACCTTATCATGTGCCTGCATCCCCTAATCCCAACCATCTGTCCCTGCATGTGCATTTGTTGACATCCCAGCATTGTGTTGTCTAAACATAACCACATGCTGCATAATCCCACCATGTGTATTTGTTGGCATCACAGTAGCAGAATGTTTGAACCTAAACAGCTGATGCAGAAGGATACCTAAAATGAATGTGTAAACGTGGAAGTCCACTGCAAAAGCAGCATCGTGATGACTTGGTATGAGAGCATGTTGGCTATACTGACCTAGAAAGCTTGGTGTGGAAATTGCTTAATCTGTTGTTCTTCCTCCTTCCAGCTAATTTATTTGACGCAACACTGACATAATGGGATGACGGAAGAAATATAAGCTATTTCATCTTAGATAGCTCTCTTAGCAAACTCTCTATGTTTCCAACAGCTGACATGGCATCCCAAAATATTCGCACAGAGGATGTTGTTAACCTATCTATTTAAGCCAGAGTACATGCCTGACTGACTAGTGCTGGTGTTCACAATGACATTCAACTGGTCATTGGCTCAGTTTGTCATCAATGTACTGCAAGAAGTTCATCATCATTCCAGTGCTCAAGAAAACAAAACCAATGTGCCAGAAGGACTATGCCCCAGTGGCACTCACCTCTGTAGTGATGAACAGGTTAACAGCTGGTTAAAGATTGCATCTGCTCCTCACTGACCCACCAAAGTTTGCCTACCGTACCAACAAATCTACAAAAGAAGCCATGGGATACGTCCTCCACACCGTTATATCGCATCTGGAAAAGATAGAGAGCTGTGTGATATTTGCTGTTCTTTGACTATTGTTCAGTGTCTAACACCATAATTTCCTCCAAGCTGGTCACAAAGCTCAAGAAGCTGAGATTGAACGCCGCAGTGTGCATGTGGATCCTTGACTTCTTGACAGGCAGGCTCCAGGTGGTGAGAGTGGGCAGATACATATCTTCTACTCTTATCCTGAACACCAGAGCCCCCCAGGGCCATGTTCTGAGTGCCCTGCTGCACTCCCTGTACACACACCACTGTGCAGCCACTTCAGACTCCAACATCATCATCCAGTTTGCTAAGGGCACAGCTGTGGTGGGCCTGATCACAGGCGATGTGAACAATGAAAAGGCCTACTTGAAAGAAGTAGAGGACCTGCCCCGCAGGTGTCAGGACCGCTACTCCTGAACATCAGCAAAACTGAGGAGATGATAGTTGACTTTGGAAAGAAGCAGCAGCGGGTCCTCAGTGGAAAAGGTGAATAGCTCCAGGTATCTTGGTGTCCATATGCCTGAGAGCCTGACCAGGATCCTGAGTCAGTGGTGAGAAAAGCAAGGCAGAGGCTGTTTTACTGAAGATGCCTGAGGAAATTCCAGGTATACCCTCAAATACTGATGGGGAACATCACTTCCTGGTATGGAAAGAGCACTGATGGTATGTCACATACCATTTGCAGTACATTCGTCGTAAGATCCAAACACCAGAGGCCTTCGGACACAACCAGTTAGTTATATGCTGGTGGAGGTTTGAACAGCACCTGCTACATCCACATAATATGCAGATGGGAAGTGTCATCTGACACGGCCTGAGAGAACCTGTCACATCCACATGATCTGGAGCAGGATTGAAACGCTGTAAGGACGTAATATAAGGAAAGCGACGGCGCGTATAGGGACGGTGGATGAGTCCAACAAACTGCATACTTTCATGTAGGAGTGTGGTGTTTGCTTCTCATCTAAATGTGATGTTTTTTTTCTACACTAAACCACATGCCTCCTTTTCCTAGTTCTAACTAATCCACATGCTGCATGTGCATTTGTTTATGTCCTGGCAGTTGTTGCCATGTGTTTTTGTTGCCTAAACATAACCAATTGCAATGTTATCCCATCATGTGCTTATGTTGACATTACAGAAGCAGCATCCCAGAATGTCAATAGCAGACGCAGGAGGATACCGAGAGCATAATATGTAGATGTTGAAGTCCAAAAGTGGCAACATGTGATGTGTCTATACCGGTTGCCAAAAAAATAAAGGCAGCAGAATCATTTAAGATCCCAACCGCATCGACAACTTCCTTTTCACCCTGTCAAGGTCAGGAAAAAGGCACTGGTTACACCAAGTCAGCACTGAGAGGCTCAAGAGGAGCTTCAACCCTCAGGCCCCAAATATCCTAAATAAAGACCCCGCCTAAGACACAGGCAAAAATATTAATTTATTTGATCGGGTGAAAAATGAGAAAGAGTTATTGCCCCTTTGATTCTTGCTGGTTTGGACTAAAAATCCTCTGTGATTTAATGTAGTTACCTGCCATAAGCTGGCTGCGTTACGTTCTGGCTGGGTGTCAGTAGCTCGTGCAAATGCATCCTGTTAAATGTCGGCACTGCCAGCATGACAAGTGGGAGAACTCTCAGTTAATCCTTTAAAACCTGAGCAAATTGAAATGACTTCTTTCAATAACATGTAAAGAAAACAATGAGCAAATTCACAAGATATGACAATATCTTAAAAAATAAAAAAAATAAAAATTAAAATGATTATTATAAATACATTTTTCTTGGCATTTTTTGCTTAGTTATTTAATAATTTTCTAATGACTCTCTTTTTAGTTTTTTAATCCAATTTTATGGTCATTTTATGGTAACCTTTTACTATTTTTTATGCCAAGTTGCTGATTACATTTTTTCAAACCTTTCAAACCTTAAAATACTTGTGAAAGGCATTTGAAAGCAGAACAAGAAAATGATGTTAATCCAGGTTTCAAAGGGTCATTACAGCACACACTGATGAATTTATTGCTTCATTTGATTACCATTAACACTTTTTGAACATTCCAGCCTGAAGAGGCTACAATAGAAAGATTGTGACCATAAAGTGCCCTGTACTCTTACATAATTTAAAAATAACCTTCTGTACACTTCCTCATGTTCTGAAGACAAGAAATTATAGCAGCCTATGTGGAAGAATTGCAAAACATCTGGTTAAAAATCAAACAGGTTTGATCTGATCTGGTTTCCTTTGTACTTCCTCTAAATTGTTGCTCAGTTCTCATTCTTGCTCATCTGAAACCACAAGACTGAGGGTAAACTGGTAAACCTCTGTCTCCTATTGTGCAATCACCACATTGTGCTTTTGTTTTAACAGGACAAAAACTGAGACTGTGAAGCTCAATGGCTGAAGATCATGTCCAGTTTATTAAAAAGTAAAGAAATAAACAAAACAAAGCCCATTTTGAGCTTTGCAACATAAACTAAAACAAAATTTAAATTGGGTTTTTATATTTGCTGATGCAATGTTTGTTAATGCAATAGCTAGCAGGAAGTAAACAGGAATGAAGAAAGCAGTTGCCCTAGCAACAAAAAAGGAATGATAAGTATAATTGTAGATGTGGACTAGAGAATCGACGGTTCTTTCAACTTTGGTAGGGACAGATATAAGTGGGGGGTCTGGGGGTCCTCCTCAAACAAATTTTGAGTGTCATACACTTAATATCTTGCATTTTAGCGAAGTTTTATTCACTGCTGCTACTACTACTATTACTAAAGGTGAGAATGTTTTTATTTTATGTAATAAAAAACACAAAATTCAGGTGACTGGTTACAATTCAAAATATAGAAATAGGTTGATAGATTAAAATGCAGTAAGTCTCTTAGATGGTCTGTATGGCTTTCAGATACCTTTGTCTCCTGCAGATCAACTTCTTTTATTTAATGATATCCCTGCTGAGGTCACACATGAGGGCATAGTTAACCTTTTCAACATATCTTATCTGTTATTTTGGTAATCTTGAGTATCTTTTGTACAGCAAGCCAATATGTAGCTCATAGCACAACTCTCCTCTTTTTGCTGTAATGGGAGGCTAGCACTGTGTTTACTCTCTCCACTTAGTAAAAAAATCCATATTTAGCAAAACTACAATGAAAACACGTTTTTTGGCTTTTCTAGTTCATATGATGCTATGGCTATGTGCTTGTCAGTAGGAAGTGACTCCCTCATGATGCAGCAGGAGCTACAAGAGGTGTTATTGCATCACATAACTCTTCAAAAGTTGAGCGGATCATCTGGAAGTTTTGAATCCATAATTCCTCTGTGAAATCGTGGACTAAGAGCTCCCTGAAATCCCTCATATGTGGCCACTCCCACGTATAAAGGGCTTGCTTTTCCATTATGGCTCCATAACACGCCTACATGGCCTTTGATTGGAAACAATGACGGCTAGTGCAGTGGCTGCAATAGAGATAAACCTTGGAATGTAAACCTTCTTGTAAATAAACCTTCTTAGAATGTTATTGCCAGAGGAGAAGTCACATAACATTGCTCATTGGAAAGGCAGTCATCTCACAATTGTGTTTTATCGACATTTCGAAAACGTTTTTCGTAAAGTTTTGCACAAATCTTTAATGGAAACCCGCCTACTGTCAGCAGTCAACAGTCTACGTCATGTTGCTGAAAACATATTATATTTAGCTTTTCTTCTCAAACTTAACTTAGACATAGTGTACTTAATTGCACAAGTGAGTGAATCCAGCTCCTGAATGATTTGCTCCTCTGCAGTAGAGAGCAAAACTAGTAGAGTTAGATTAATTAGATTCATTCTAGAACTCAGAATTTAACTGTTTCACTATTCATTGTGCTGTGTATAACATAAGTCAATAAAACCTGATTTGATTAATTTGATACATACATTGCATAGAAACACCAAGACTAAAGCTAGATGCCACTTCCGGTGCCAAGCAGTGCTGAGTGACATGCAGATACACATCCTCTGGTGGCCGCAGTTCTGAGAAACGAACTAAACCACTAACCACTTGGTGTTATTTGGGAGGATGAGGTGTTTTTATTTTTCCAATGCACGCCTGCAAATTGTCTCAAATGCACACAACTCCTAACATAGTTTGCTGAACAAGATAGTAGAACTGCAGTTATCAGCTAATGTTCTTCTGCCAACAGTACTCTGAACTGAAATGTGTTTTTGGTGAGTCAGCTAATCCATAGGAACATTAAGCAGAAACTAAGAATTTTATAGTCACATTTAAAGGGCACCTTGCCCCTGTCAGATAACCCTGAATGTCCTCCATAAGGTCTCATGTAACACTGATTTCATTACACTCCCCATCAAATTGACAATCTAAAGTACTATGGTATGGTAGTATTATATTATTATAAAGTATTATTAAGGCCGATGAACAGTGATAATACCCATTCTGTCAAGTAACAGCAATTAACCAACATTGAGAAATCACACAGAATTGAATTCTATGACGACACATAACTTGGTGAAGATGTGAGAGATAAAGAGAGAACAGCAGAGGGCTGTGAAACGAGATCTGAAGTACTCAGTGTTGCGTATCAGAAAATACTAGGATGATTATGAAATCATGTAGTAATTGCAGGGAAACACACTGTGCTCTTTCAGATAAGAAATTATCAATAGTGTCAAAAGCCGCACTGAGAGCCAAAAATAGCAGAAGGCCATCTATTAGTCAGTGCAATTTCAGTGGAAAGACAGGCCCTGAAAGCAGATTGAAAAAGGTTCACAAAGATAACTATTAAATTTGTTGGCTGTGAGTTACTGAGACAGGGACTGCCAATGGAGTGGTGAAGTAATGCCTTAAATAAGGTCTGTGGTTAACGTAGGCTAAGACATTGAGACGTTCTGTTCTGCAACACGAAATACGTCCACTTAAACCTGATTTTTGAACTTTTAAGGTTTTACTCATGTTAAAAAATGCGTTTGCAAATTTAACAGGTACCGGACTGCGGCTCCCGTGGACAGCTATATGTAGCTGAAATGACAAAGAAGAAAGGATGACACGGGAGACGTGGCTTCTTTTTCACTGGATCACGCAGCTATATTTATTAAGCATCTCATGTCATTTACTGTGTGTATGCATTGTCCATTTTCATATTTAACCAGCAGATCACTGTATTTTCTTATCGTCTCTTAAGACATATTCAAAAGTCCACAAAACTTGTGTTTCTCTCATAAGCAGTTTCCTTTTCAAAACAAACAAATTCGTTGCAATATCCCTTAGAGTCACTGTCCCAAAACCTACAAAAAAATAACATTATGACAAAACCTGCACTTGAAATGCACTTAGCTCAAATACTGTAGAGTATTTTCTGGACTTGTATGTTTCACAGCAACATGTAAATAGACATAACTTTTTAACCTTTTTAGCTGACTGACTTACTTTCACAGCAACATGAATTTCCTTATTTTTACTCAACAGCTTACTATTTAACCTGTTTTAACACAGCTTTTAACACAGTTTTTAACACACTGATTAAACACAATGAAATATATAATGGAGCCAGTTCTTAAAACTCCCCAAAAAACCCACTGAAGACGTGACTTCTTCTTCACTGGATCACGCAGCTATGAGAGTGATCCATGATCCATGGAGTGACCAGCTTGGAGCATGGGCTTGGAGCAAACCCCCAGGAAGTGCAACACCCTCTGAAGCAAAATTTACATAGTGGCCGAAAGTGGAACTACAGCGTCACGTGATGCACACTGGCCCAGAGACTTTTCCCCATTTGTTAACATTGGGAAAGTATGACGGAGGATTAGGGTCACATTAAGGAAAAAAAAATATATTATTTACGAGATTAAAGTCATTAGTTACGAGAAAAAACTCATTATTAACGAGAAAAAAGTCATTATTAATGAGAAAAAAGTTATTATTTACGAGATTAAACTCATTATTAACGAGAAAAAAAGTCATTATTAATGAGAAAAAAGTCGTTATTTACGAGATTAAACTCATTATTAACGAGAAAAAAGTCATTATTAACGAGAAAAAAGTCATTATTAACGAGAAAAAAGTCATTGGAGTATGAAGATGCTTTTGAACAATGAATGATGAAATGTGGTCTTGGTGACATCTATGGTAGTGGGAATAATCACAGCGGACATTTGGAGTAGGGATGTCCCAATTGGATTGGTATCAGGCCTGATCAACACATTTTTTAATTAATCGGGATGGGTTATTTTGAGAACATATCTCACCTGATCCTTTGATTGCATCCACAGTCACACAGGTGTCCTCTTGTGATGCTGCGACTCCAATAGGTATAAATTGATTTGTTTTTTCATGTTTAACTGAAGCTGCAACAACAGTTTTTAAATTTTTGTTGTTGTTTGCTTGAAAGACGATTACAGACTGTGGCCATCTGCTGTATGGAGTTATGCTGCGTTCAATTGGAACGGCTATTCAAGTCAAGATTCCAAGTCGGAAAATCAGGCAAGATCCATGGTTGAATTAATGTCACAGAAATATGGTGGCGCACAGTGAATGGAAATCAGTGGAACAACAAATATCTTTAAAAAAATTGAAAAAAAGGAAGAGGGTAGAGCTTTTGTTTTCCTGTGGCCATCCCTGGCTACCAAAGAGCATTGTTTTTTTGCAGACACTATTCCCAGTAGCAGAAATGGGGGACAGTGGAACAATCAAAGCAAGTGTTAAAAACTCTGCCCGGCAAGAGAAAAAAGGCCCCAGTGCTCGACTCTGAGGAAATCAGATTGTTGTTGTGACAGTGACGCCAACAATGATACCTATTGGAAATGCTATAGTGGGAGGAAAAATTGCCTGTTTCCACTGATGGAAAAATTACCTGGTCCTCAACTTGAACATTTATGTTGTGTTTGTGCTGTGAAATGTGCTAAAACAATTTTGTAGTGGCATTTCCATTCAGCTGATTTTTACTACGCCATGTAGTAGCCTCCTAGCCTCCTGTCTCTGTTAGCTACCTACTACATCAATGAATCTGCATTAGACCAAAAGGTTTTTTACAGGTGGTGGGGTGTCTGCTGCTGAGGTAGCTCATGTATAGGTCATCAGTGCATGCTTCTGATGTTCAGAGGCAACCTAAAGAAACCTAAAGACCTAACCTAAAGAATCCTGCGGGCATCCATGTCTCCCCAAGCAGATGCATTGGAACGCATTTAGATCAGAAGTCGGAAAAAACCAAAACAGAAAAATTGACTTGCAGTGGGCCGCAACATTATTTCATCTCACGCAGGCACAGGACCGAGATGCTGTTTTGCCATCTTTGCAGTGTGTTCAAGTGCCGCTTCTTGGTTGAGACACTGGGAACATGAGGTGGTGCACAGTCAGCCTTTGTCACCACTTGGTGATGTTGGTATTTGTGTGTCTTGGTCCCATGAGTTTAAATCACTGTTTTTTTTTCTTTTCTTCTTTTTTGGCCGTCACTTTCTTGAGAACACATTTTCTTGTAAAATCTTGTTGACTGTATGAAGAGTATCATGCATGCCTTTGCTGTTTGGCAAATGTGTTTTTTAAGATTATTTTTTGGCATTTATACCCTGTAGTAGTGAGGACAGATCAGCAGCGTGAAAGGGAGAGAGAAAGAACGACATGCAGCAAAGGGTTCTGAGGTGAAACCAAAGCCGCTGTGGCAAGGACACTGCTTTCATTCATGTGGCACCTGCTTTACCCACTCAGCCACCAGGGCCCCTGCTTTGCAAATGTTTTAGTAAAACTGATAACAGGAGAAAAAATCTACAACCAAAACCTGCTTTTTAAAAGTAATGATTTAACAGCAGATTCTGAGCTATCAATTTAACAAATATGGTTCACAAACATATTTTTTGTGTGGGTGATGTGATGACATTTCCCCTTATATAAATCTGCAGAGGAAGCAGGAAGCTGCAGTGTATTAAGTCAGCAAAACCACAGGGTTGTTGTCAAGCTGTGTGCAGAGCAGTCTGTTTGAAAATCAAGCTTTAAAAAATATCAGACATTAATATGATTTCTACTTTCCTCGAGTTCATTTTTAAGTAACATTGGTCATACTAATAATTTTTAAAAAAAACCCAAGCAATTCATTTTCAGTATTTAACCCTTTATTAAATGCCATTTTTTTTGTCATGATGTCACTATGTTTTAGATGAAAAAAAATCACAAAAAAATAATATTTTCAATATACTACATGCAAAGTAGATTTTTTTGAATGATCAGAGCCTGGGATATGTCAATGATTAGCAGCAACATTGATTGTGACTGTTCACTTTGTGGAAATAACATGTATAGTGCCAAATATGGCATCATCTGGTGGAAAAAAAAGTAAAAATGACAAATCCCAAGACAAAAGCCCAGAATGACACCCAGAAATAATACAATGCATGTTTTTACACTTTGATGGCTGTAGGATCAAAATCTGCAGTTTGAATGGGTTTCAATGGTACATTTTTTGCACTTAACAGCATGAATGTAACAAGTTTAGATTCCACTCTGTATTTTAGACTTATTGTAGGAGCTGAGCTAGTAATTCCAACATTAAACAAAAATACACAACCTTTCCAAAATGTATGCCATATGCATGAACACAACCAAAATGATAAAAAAAGACAACAACAACAAAAAAAATGCTTAAAATGCGCCAAACAGTCCTAAAGGGTTAATCAAAACCAAACCTTGAGATAACACAACAATCCTGAGCAGTCTGTTGGCAGCACAGTGACAGAGCTGCACCTCATGAGTTACTGCAGTCTCAACAGGATGCTGGAGTTGCGGATTTGCTGTTTGGTAGATGCTTCCGTATTGTTTTGTTTGATTAGATCTCAACTCATCAGGAGCAGGAAGACGTCCTCTAACATTGCTGTCATGAGTTCATGGAGCAGGTCAGTTCCAGCGCTCTGTGTCCAGCTCCTGCTCGTTGTCTTGGGCTTGTTCTGCAGCCAGTAGAGGAGGATTCAGCAGGTCGATCATCTGTCCTTCTCTGAGCCTCAGGACTGCCTGCCTCAGGCTCCATCTGCAGGGAGCGACAGACGTAGGTCAGGAACTGTGCATGCATGGTAGAGGACCACATTGGGATACTGTGGAATCGACAACAAATCTCTTCGGAACGATACCCAGAGTGCCAAGTTATAACCGACCACTCTGATGTCTGTAGAGCTGCGTGTTGTATTAGTCATGATTAGTCATCATTTGAAAGTGACACAGATGTATTGTTACACTCTAGTGCCACACTTTAAACTCTACAGCCAGAGGCTGCAGATTCACAACAAAGCAGCTGTGGACAACAGATGCTGTTACAGTCATTTATATATTAAGTCATAAATCACTGTACACTGATGCCACTGAAAATGATTCTTTTCTACCTCATCAGCTGGAGCGTTTCACTGACACTGTTCAGTTGTTAGCAAACATACAACAGCTAGTTCAGAATGCAGCAGCTCGGCCTCTCGCAGGTTTTAACAGACGACATTACCCGTCACCCCAATCCTGGCTTCCCACCACTGGCTCCCTGTTCATTTTAGAATTGATTTTAAGATTTTAATTATCACTTTTAAAGCTTGCTTGGCCCCAAGCTCCATAACAGAAATGTTGACCCCATATGAGCCAGTTCGCAGCCTTAGATCCTCAGGTGGGGCCCCTCTGGCTGTTCCAAGGTTGAGGCTTAAAACTAAAGGTTAACCATCGGGACCCCCTTAGCTTTCAACCGACCTGTCTGTGGACAGACGGCTGCAGAATCAGTGACTTCTTTTAAATCACTTCGTCAAACAAATTTATATAGGTTTGCTTTTATGTGATGTCATCCTTTAAATTTGTTTTATTCTTTTTATTATACCTACTTTATTCATGTTTTCTTTATTTTATTTTATTTGTGGTTTCACTGCTTTCATTTGCTTCTGTTCTTTTTGGTCTATTCATTTGCATTGTTCTTTGTTGACATTTTATTGCCTGCATCTTGCATAATTTGTCCTTTTGTAACTTTTTCCAAACTCTACCCTTGTTTCGTTTCGCTTGTGTCCAATACGACTGTTGGACTTTTTGTTATTGTATTGCCTTCTATGTGTAAACTGTTTTTAAATGTGCTATATAAATGAAGTTATCATTATTATTATTATTATTTAGTATTTCACAAGAAACTAAATGAAATACACTGTCACCGTTATTTGCATTAAACGGAGAATAAACAGAATGTGCTCACCTGTTGGTATCGGCGTCTCTGATTGAAGAAGTGTACAGATAACCTCCAGTGTGTGAGCCCGTCACAGGGATCTTTAGCTGCAACACAGATCATATTTAAGGCTAAAAATAACCAACGACCAGGAATATTCAAAAACTGTTCAGTGATCAAAAGGACGGTTACAGTTTAAGAGGAAAATTGAATTTTAATTAAAAGTTCATACCACTAGGAAAAGTTTTTGACCATCAATCTGTTATGTGGAGTGAAGTTATGAAACAGTTTCAATGTGGAGGTAAAACAATGGCCAAACAAGAATCAGTTTAAAATAGTGTATAAAAACATGATTTTTTTGTTGGTTATTACTAGGCGTTTACAGGGATTACTGTTTATTTAATTGTTACCCATTATCTGTTTTTCTTACTTTATCTTCCTCTTTTTTATACAAATGATGTACTTATGTTTAATTCATTAGAGTATAGGCTGAATGAATAAGGAAGGAAGCTGTTAGAGCTGCAACCATCATATATCATACACCCAAGTGAAATATAAGGAAGGTATGAAATATTACACACCGCTCAAGCCTAGTACAGATGAATGTAGGCATTTATGTTTGTGTGTGTGTGCTTATTCACATTTTGTTTGTTTTATTTTATGCGTGTATTTTATTTAAATGTGAAACGCTACATTTTACAAGTGCAGTGTAAATTAATAATAATAATAATTACTATTCTTATTATTATCATTGGTGTTGTTATTATTCAAACACAGTACCTGAGCAGTGCGTTGATCGATGCGGTTGTCTCTGTCAGTCAAATGGATGTTGTGGACTTTTAAAGGCGGGGCCCCCAGGCTCTCCATGGCAACTGGACAAGCTTCCAACCTCTGCAGAGCCAGTCTGTGGTAGTCTGACTCTACAAATCTCTCTGATGGGATAGTAAAACAGAAAGGAATAAACACGTGAAGCAGAATGAAGAAGACGGTGCTGAAAACATTTGAAAAGCTGGAGCAACTAAGAGAAACTGAACGTCTCACTCAAAGAGTACAAGATGAAAACTGTTGAGGAGTAAGAGATAATAGTTGAACTGTGACGACTTTTGATTGAGGTGAAGTGATTTCACAGTTGCAGACAAATTGTTCGATTTTGGAGCAAAATCACGAGAGTTTAACCTGAGCTGGTGCGCGCTGCTGTGATCCCGATGGTTTGCTGTGTTTGCTGTCATAAACTCAACCGAAGCTGTCTTAAATCAGTCTTCTTCTTGTCTTGATACTCAGACAAAATCAAACATTTTTCATAATATCTTAAGTTTTCAGTCTTGGCTTATGCAAACAGGAGGAGAAACTGGTGGAGTTGTGGTGTGAAAAAGAGTCTGCGTTAAGTTCTGCATGTATCTGATCCACACACCAGCACTTCTTTCACTGAGAAAGGTTTGCCCTCCTGTGGCCTCCTTCAGCAGAGGCTGATAGCCAGCAAAAATCTAAAATGTTAAGTTGCTGTCCACATTTGATGCCTTTTATCTTTTGTGTCTAGAGTTACATGCTTTTACAGACGGATTGGGATTTCTTTTGGGAAATTATCTCAAAAGGAAATTTAGTTGTACTATTAAAAAAAGACAGGAAAGAGAGAGAGAAAATTATCAAAACATTTAAGAATGGAGAAATGTTCAGGAAACAAATTACATTTATATATTCAATGACAGTTAAATTTAAATTTCTAGCATGTTTTCATGTTTTCAACTGTAAATTTCCCTTTGTTGTATTTACAATTTCCTTTCTCTTTTTTTTTGCTAGTTTTCATAAATACAAGACTATTAATTCTTGTATTTATTTCTTTTTTTTTTTTTTACTAATTTCTTTGTTAATTTTGGGTAACTTCTTGATTAGTTACTTATTGCCTTCTTCACATAATTAAAAGAAATTAAGCTACTTAGCTCAGGTTTCAAGGGGTTAAAGAAGTACTTCACTGCTGAAAAAAATGGTCCTCTCATACACCTGGGCTGCTTTTGCAGCAGACAGATGATAACACTGTTGACATCAGTGCTACATGACCAAATAAAAGGACTGTGGTGTTTAGGTAGAAAACCTACAACTACCAGCATGCACTGCACCGCATGGAACCAATAAACACTGCCGCAGTGAGTGACGTAATGCAAGATGTTCTGTTTTGACACAGGAAACAACATGGCTGCTGGATGATGACAAACAATCTTGAATTACTGAAAGTTGGCAAAGTATCCCTTTAACACACACACACGCACACACCCACACACGCACGCACGCACGCACGCACGCACGCACACACACACACACACACACAGTCATCTGTACTCACTCTGCAGCAGATAGTACATGGTGCAGACCCCCGCCCCAGTCAGCACGGTAGTGAAGATGGTGAGCTGCTGTAGTTTGTTGGTGGAAACCCTCATTTTTGCTTTTTTCCCTGTAACACAACAGCACACACACACATACACACACACACACACACACACACAGAGAACTGGTCTGATTAGTTCACTGAGAATGATTCACACATAGAACACCTGTGAGTTTTTTTTTTTCTGCTAGGGAACTATAAATCATTCCCAATCAAATGGTTGTGGATGGAGGAGGATTAGATAATCAACCAAACAACAAGAAAAATGTCCAGAAAAATTCATTTAAAATAATTTTATATTGAAAATTAAGTTACAGGAAAAGAAAATACACTAAAATATAAAATCAATACTTATATATTTATATTTATATATACTTTTATATACTCCCCCCACCCCCCACCACTTATTTTTTTATTTGCAAAATTTTTTGGCCAGTTTTATTTTGCTTCTCCCCATGTTTTTGAAAGAAATTCAACCAACTGGCTCAGGTTTCAGAGGGTTAACCCTGTGCCCTACCTAATATGGAACAAAACCATTTTCTTTCCTTAAATGTATTTATTTTTTGTTATTTTTTTTATTTATTTTTATTAGTGTAATTTTATTATTATTGTTACTCTTATCTTATTCTTATTCTTATTCTTATTATTATCAGGAAAACTTGAGGAAACTTGCCCTCCCAGACCCAACTACGCATTGACAGGGGGAGACACTATTGACCAGGAAACACACTTCGACAGAACAGCGGTCACATGAGAAATACAGATCTGTCGGTTTGGAACGGATCGGATCCAGAAGCCTCTATCTAGTAAGTTAATAACATGACTTGTGCACTAGACTATCAGAAGGAAACTAGAAAAAATGTCAGATGATATAAATCCTGTTTAGGGGGCTGAATTTCACTCAAGCTGTCTGTGTGCAGACTGTGAGCGTGTATGGTTGTTTGTCTTTATTTGTCGGCCCTGCGATAGTCTGGCGACCTGTCCAGGGTGTACCCCGCCTTCCGCCCGATGACAGCTGGGATTGGCTCCGGTCCCGCGGACCTTACGAGGATAAGCGGTTACAGACAATGACTGACTGTGTGCAGAAGTCAGCTGTGATGATGTTTGGTGACACATTTTAACTCCTTATGTCCGCTGTGTGTTTACAGCTGGACCTGGAGGAACAGTGTTTGCTCTTGTTCTCTTGTCTCAGCTGCAGGCTGCGTGTATCTGTTTTTCCTCATTAGAAATAAAGTGAAAACATTCTCACCTTGTGTTGCAGCAGTAGGACAGCCCTGCTTCGTTTACTTCCGTAAACGTCACACAGATTGTCGCCAATCGGATGTGGGTGCGCTTCATAAAACTCCGGCGTGTGCCGCTCATGTTAGGGCAGGCGGCGGCGTCTGTATCCGTACTGAGGTGTTCGGATTATACATGTAGGTTTAGGTTATTCAAGTTCTTCTGCAACAGTTATTGATTAATCAATCAGAATCAGTCATTCACAGAAGATTAATTGCCAATTATTTTTGATAAACATTTTATTTTTATCTTTTTTTATGTTTTGAATGATTAGGCTTTTGGGGATGTATATTTTCGATTTTGTTAATAATTTAGAGTTTTTACATTTATTTGTTTTTTTTTTCATTTTCTTTGATAAATAATAAATACATAATAAATAATTTCGAGGGTTTATTTTATTTTATCTTATTATGTATACATTTTTTTATTTCTATAATTTTTGGCTTTTTGGATATATTTTTCTTATTTAAAAAAATCCATTTTGACTTTAATAATATTGACACACATAAAAATAAAAAGGGGTGGGGGTCCGAGAAGCATACTGCTACTGCTACGACTACTCATATTACTACTACCTCTTTAACAATAATAATAAGAAGATCAGGATGAGTGATATAAAACATCACAGGGCAATTTTGATGA
This sequence comes from Plectropomus leopardus, assembly GCF_008729295.1. Lineage (NCBI taxonomy): Eukaryota > Metazoa > Chordata > Actinopteri > Perciformes > Serranidae > Plectropomus > Plectropomus leopardus. The sequence goes on along the minus strand of NC_056474.1, from coordinate 30,469,946 downwards.
TTTGACAGAGGAAAAAGGTTTTGGACGCTTTAGTCCTCTCATTTCACGGTTGCTTCTGCACACACACAAATGTTGCATTCCAACATGTTTTTTATATAATAGAATCATCTCTTTAATTCTACAACTTAAATCAACATCATACATGTTTTAAAACATGTATTTTTTGTAAACCTATCTAATTTAGCATTGTTCTGTGACACCTCGTGAAAATATTTGAGCTACGGCTGTTTAAAAACCTCCGCTCACAGTGATATGTCTCCCTGTTTGTTACTGTCTCTCCCCCTTGTAACCTGGATTTAGCAGTATCCCATACCAAGTCTGCATTTGACTCAAAAAAATGCAGCAGAGAAACCAGCAGAGCCTGTGGCTCTAAAACCTCCAGTGTCATTGATAAAACTAGAGAAGACAGATTCCATCTTATCTGTGGTTAACAGCCCAGAGAAGTGCGGGTGTGTCTCACTCCGTCTTCAGGAGGACAGAACTGCCCACCCAAACATGTTCATCTCAATCTCTATTTCCGCTAAAATGGACAAATGCTCATGAACCTAATTCATGGCTTTTACCTGTTGCTTTGTTTATGTAACTTAATTTTGGAAGCAAAATCCAACCTTTTTTATGTTGCAAATATAACATATTAAATATTTATTTTATATAATTAATATGTCTTGTTCCTACTTCAGCGATTTAAGGATGTTGATCTTTGCAATTTCACAATGTTATAAGAAACACAAAAGTTAACATTATATAATATATAAAAATACTAAATAAAGAATACAGAAACTTTTCTCCAGTACAAAATACTGGAGAAAAGGAGTTAGATAGTTAAATGTGTCTTTAATCATTTTTTACACCCTTTTAAAGAGGAGCAGTTTTTTGCCAGGTGGGAAAAAGCCATCCCATAATTTGGCACCCCTGAATCTTATTGGAAACTGACCTCTGCAAGTAAGCCATTTGGAGGATGAAGAACTGAAGACTCACAAGCTGGAATGCTCAGGAATATTCCCTGCGTGCAAATGTATTTTATGGAATAATAAAAGGACTACAAGCTGTTTGACAAGTAATGGCCATAAAATTAGCAAGAAATTAATTTTAAAAAAAGTTGAAGATAAATACCGGATAATAATAGTGATGATAATTATAATAATAATAATAATAATAATAATAATAATAATAATAATAATAATAATAATAATAGTGATGATAATAATAATAATAATAATAATAATAATAACATAGAAAAACATGAAAATAATAACAAGACAGTGCTAAAAATTATATGCATTTTCCCCTTTTTGTCTGTAATAAAATTTTAAATACATAACTGACAGCATTATAAATATACCATAATAATCCCTTTCAGCTATTATTCAGATCATTTCTTCTTTTACTTCTTTTCAGTTTGCAGGACATTTCTTGGCAACGTGCTCTTGTGTGCTCTTCTATGTTTTTTCCTCTGTCTTTTAAGAAAAAAATAACTTTCCTGAGGTTTCAGAGGTTGAAATGCAAGGAAAAAGGCATCTGAGTGCAGCACAAGAAAACTGATGTCAGTCCAGATGATAAAGGGTTAAGTTAATAAATAATAAGAATCTGGCTTGTGCAGTAATGTTACGGTACTGGCTTGGTATTGCAGTGTTACTGCATTCTTTTGGTAATAACCAGTCCTAAATTCATATATTAAAAAATGATTATAATATTCAGTGATTAGTGAAGCTATAGTTATAGCTCCGCCCCTCTGCCGGCAGTACACCGGTGTCAGCAGAGCATTACATCAAGCGCGCCTTTACGCGCCGCGGCGCACAGAAACATCCTTCTTAACACGCTGGTGAGACAAGTGCGCTTGTTATGTCACACTCAGTGAGGAGAGCACAACAGCAGCTAGATTCAGCGCGAGGGTCACAGAAGAGCTCCATAAAAGCAGGTATGACACAGCCGGATGCTTTTTCTCTTGTGCCGGTGACTTTGTCTCTGTGTCCCGCTGCAGGACGGTGCGCAGGGACCGCAGCGTCACCTCAGCTGTCCCCACTCATAGTGTCACGGAGTCCTACCGTTACTGTGTTTTGCGTGGACTCTGTGACATGTTTTATCTTTCTGATTCAAGTCAGACACATGTGTTAGAGGGAGATGTGCACCAGCTGTGGTCGATATGTTAATATGCGCATTTTATCGTTACTTAACGGCGTTACTTAACGCTGAGCTGCAGTCACTCTGACCTGCACGCTGAAAGCCTTCTCCAGCCTCTGACTCTTTGTGTAACGTGTAATGGGGCGTTTTCACACCCAGCAAGCAATTTTTGGTTCTGAAAACGTTCTGAGAATGGTTCAATGCAACCACTGAATGTTTTCAGTAACGTTTTCAGTGGAAAGTTTTCTTTATGTCCCCAGAACGTTTTTCTTAAATTTTGGGCAACATTCTCTATAAACAAACAAAAATATTAATTGCTTTTATTTGTATTTTTATTTTTTATAGTTAGCATATCCCATTACATTACATTTTGTAATCTCTGTCCTTAATAACATGTTCTGAATGTGGCTTTGAAAATGTTGTTCCTTTATTTATCATGTAACATTGTGGGCACATTTTATAAAAGAACAATCTATGATCTGTCACCTCTCAACATCAGTAAAAAATCCTTAACATGTTGCAGTTATAACTTTAAGTCTTAATCAGCATTTAATCTTATAGGAACATTATTTGAAAGTATAAACATCCCTAAAACGTTATTTGAAAATTAGATTAAAAGGTTTTCTTTAAAACATTATTACAACTTGTAGGTTATGTTAGCAAACGTTGTGGGAATGTTCTTTGCTAGCTGGCCAGTGCCTTTGCACTGGCTAGATCTGCCACATACTGTTTCATCCCAGCTAACAGGGATTATACCACAGTTAGTTGAGATCCAGCAATTTGATTGGTCGAGAGGCATTCCATGAGTGTTGATACAAGAGTGCAATATCACTGTTAACTTTGAACTCTGTTAACTTTTAACTCTGCATGTATCACTCTGCTCCAAAAATGAGTGAATTAGTGTTACAGTGAAATTGGAAAGAATGTTGCATCTTCTAAAACTGAATCATTCATTAAAATGATGTCTTCATAAAGTTAAATGTAGACTAAGATGTAACGTTATAACTACAACATTCTGAGGATTGTTTCAGAGATGATAAGAGGTGACAGATCACAAAATATTTTGTTATGTGTTATGTTATATGAGAACAAAGGAAGAACATTTTCAAAGCAACATTTAGCATATTATTGAGGTCTGAGATTACAGATTATTTTTAATGAAAATGTCATGTAATGTGATATGTTTAACAATAAAAAAAAAACAACAATATTTTTTAACATTTTTGATGTTCATAGAGATTTTTACCCTAACCTTAAGAAGAGCATTCTGGGAACTAAGAGAGAACTTGCAGCTGAAAACGTTATTAAAACATTGCATTGGTTGCATTGTATTATTCCCAGAATGTTTTCACAACCAAAAATTACTAGCTGGGATGTTGCTTTGAAAATGTTCCTCCTAACGAGCACCACTCACTATGTCATCCCAGCTAGCAGGGAACGTTCAAACGTCTGCCTCAATAATTGGCTAGGCTGATAATCTGAAAAACACCTGAAAAATTGCACTTCAGCTGTCGACATAATGTAACTCAAACGTGTGGATGTGTGACAGTGTTTTGTTGACCATCATGTACTTTTTCTCCTCGGGTTCCTCCTCTTCATTTATTTATGCCAACTAGATGAAACTGTGTTTTGTTGAGTTTGAATCTTATATATTTTCAAATCCTGGGCAAATGGGACAAGAAAACTTTTTTTTTTTAATTATGGGTCCTTAAAGAGTCATGGAAAAGTTCTGAAAATTTGTCCATAAAAATGTGTGGGAATCCTGGATTTACAAGTTATAAGATGAAATGGTTTAAACTCATTAAAGGATTCACTGGTCTATTCATGATATATTTTTGATCTCCTGGCCACCCAGTTTAACTGCGCTCTCACCACTCTTTGACTTCTTTCCTCAGTTTCTCAGGCAGGATGTTGGGAGCGGTGGTTGTCGGCATTGGCACAGCAGGTAGGGTGAGGATTAGAGACATGGTCTCTCCTCTACCCGGCAGCACTGCAGAGAAACTCAGTGTTAAAGGATTCATATCCAGGTAACACACACATTCTGCCCTGCATGCACACAAACAGCAGCAATAGCTGTCCTATAGGTAACACGTGTTATGACTTGAATGACACAGCATAAGAGAATGGTGAGATGCTCCATGTGTAAGGGTTTTATGACTGAACATCATTAGGATATAATGTTTTTTATGAACACAGGCATTATAAAAAAACATTAAAAAAGATACTCAGAAAGTACAATATTCAGTGTACTTCATTACTGTCCACCCCTGCTTAAAACACATATTAACCTAAAACAACAGGACACAGGGTGGCACAGTGGCTTTGTGGTTAGCACTGTTGCCTCACAGCAAGAGGGTCCCTGGTTCAATTCCCAGTTGGAACAGGGTTTGGTCCAGGCAGGGGCCCTTCTGTGTGGAGTTTGCATGTTCTCCCCGTGTCCACGTGGGTTCTCTCTGGGGTCTCTGGCTTCCTCCCACAGTCCAAAGACATGCAGCTCAGGTTAATTGATGACTCTAAATTGCCCTTAGGTGTGACTGTGAGTGTGTATGGTTGTTTGTCTTTATGTGTTGGCCCTGCGATAGTCTGGCGACCTGTCCAGGGTGTACCCCGCCTTCCGCCCGATGACAACTGGGATTGGCTCCAGCCCCCCCGCGACCCCCACGAGGACAAGCGGTTACAGAAAATGACTGACTGACTGACAACAGGACACATACTGTATGGCTTTTTAACTCTTAAGGACTAATTGGCGAATTATATGCACTTTTCATCCTTCATTGTTTGATCATTTTGGCTGTGTTCATGCATATGGCATATATTTTGGCAAGATTGTGTGTTTTTGTTTAATCTTGGAATTTCCAGCTCAGCTCCTACAATAAGTCTAAAATACACTGTGGAAACTAAATTGTTACATACACTCCATTAAAACCCTGTTCTGAAAATGAATGAATATTTGATATTTATGATTAGGACAGATGTTTGTTAAAAAATAACTCAATTAAAGCAGAAAATAATATCAATGTATAATATTTTAAGCATGGTTTTTAAAAGCCCAGTTTGTGCATAGGAGCAGTACGAGTGTGTGTAATATGAAAGCGGGCCCTAAGGGTTAAGATGGAGCCATTTGATCACATACAGTTAGTTAAGTGGGAGCAGCCGTTTCAAAATGCAAAGTGGTGCTTAATAACACTGTCAGGTATAGTCACCTATAACTATATGGAAGCAGCTTTGTTGTGGTCCTGATGATCCTGACTGATGTTTTTGTGGACAGGAGAAACCTGGACCCTCAGCAGGGAGTGAGTCAGATCTCAGTGAACGAGGCTGTGAGCAGAGAGGACATTCAGGTGGCGTTTGTCTGCACTGAGAATATGTCGCATGAGGACTACATCAGGTAATTTACAAGAGTCCAAAAAAGTGCACTTTATCTGTGTTGCTTTAAAGGGCTCTGTACAGTTAATCTATCAATCAGTAAACACAAAAATACTCAATAATAAACAACAATGGGCAGGTTTCCATTATAGATTTGTGCAAAACTTAGCAATACTTTAGAAATGTCAATAAAACACAATTGTGACATGACTGTGTTTCCACTGAGTGATGTTATGCAACTTCTCCTCTCCAAGTAACCATGGTGATGGATGTTCAGAACATTAGCAGCTTTATTTCTATTGCAGCCACCACACTAGGTGTCATTATTTCCAATCCAAGGCCATGTAGATGTGTTATGGAGCAGAAGGCTGTGTCCAAAATCAACTTTTTTTCTGGGCACAGGGTAGAACCTGATCCACCGCTGGCTGTATTCAGGCTTTTGGGAAAGAAAAGTCCTCTTAAAGGACTCTTTTCAGCTGTGGCAAGGTTTAGCATGCAGATGAATTATAATTTTCCTGAAATGAAAACAGGCTCAACCTTCCACCCACATGATATTGATAAGAAATGTCATGCAGCACTTTAAACTAGAACAGGTCAGGTATACATTATGAGGCTCTGTTGACATATTTGGTAAGACTTGGCAACCCTTTATCGATTATGCAGCTTTATGCTGCTGCTATGAGGTTAAGTGTGGTGTCAGTCATTAACATGAAGCAACATTTGTGTTTGAATTAACATTTATACAGCAAATGATGTTGTCTTTGTTGAGTCACGTCTGTATATGTGAACTCCTCATATTTCTGTGGCATTTTTTAGGATCTATTTTCAATCTGTCCTGTTTGATAATGAAAAAAAAAACCAAACAGAAAAGGATGCATAAAAACGTAGGGGTAATGCATTGGCACTATTGCGCCTGCAATTACTTTTAGCCTTTGAATGCATTTTTAATCCCCCTGGTAAACTCAAAAACTCACAAAACCAACCACACACATCGAAACCAATTAAAATGGTGTCAACATACAGAGATTGGGTACATGTGTGTTATGTGGGCTTCAAAGAGCCACTTGTGCATGAAAGACCTCAGTTCAGACAAAGTTTTGTGCATTGCTCTCATCATTTCAGACATATATCTTGTGCAGTGTCAACAAATCTGGCCATTTTGAATTTTGTGTGTTTTTAATGTATTTTCCAGAAAAAAATTGGCCTCTGAGTGATTAAATTGGACAAAGTCTTTTTTTTGCAAATGCCTGAGAAACAGAATGCCCAACCAACAGTTTCTAAACAATTGTTCTTTTTTTTAACCAATGTTGATAAAGATACCTCTCTCCCTGTCTCATCAGAACTTTTCTGCAGGCAGGGAAACACGTGTGTGTCGAGTATCCAATGACTGTGAACTACAAGGCTGCTGTGGAAATGTGGGATTTAGCCCAGGAAAAAGGTGAAAGCACTTTAAAACAAAGTGCATGCATGTTCCATGTGCAGGTGGCAGGGCCCCCTTCAAAGTGAGGGAGTATTTATTTTATTTTATTTTTTGCTTTTTTTTGTACCAGGAATAGTGCCATATAGATTCAGAATGTCTTGTCCAAGGGAGTCCTGGCCAAGACAGCATCACAAAGAATTGCATATAAAAGAACAAGTACACTAAAAACACAACAGCAAATGTTAAAACAAAAAGCATAAAAATCCTTAATCCAGTTTTTAAAATCCCCCAGGCTGATAAAAGAGTCCAGTTTAAGGTGGCTCTGCAGCTGACACCAAGATGACAGAGCAAAAACACTAAAAGCGCTTTCACCAAAGACAGTGCAGGCTCCAGGAATGACATACAAAAGTTGTCCATGTGACCGAATGTTGCGGCTACTGACAGTTTTAGGAGTCTGTAAAGAACATAAAGAGTAGCGGGCTGACACAAGCCAGGACGATTTAGAGATGGTCTCACAAAGACCATCTAATGGTTGGCTCAGCGTAGTCATCCAGAGCAGTGGAAGTAAAAGAATACGTTTCAGACATCATCATGACAAATATTGATTAAAGATTTCGGGTGTAATGAAGATCTTTTACTGTGAGGAAGAAGCCAGGAGTGAAGATTCAGTGCTTTTGATTGCAGTTCATAAATGAATAAATGTCATAAATGTCCTCAAATCAGAACATTGGACCTTTGGTTGAGGGACATTTCCGCTAAAACACACAAGCCTAGCTAATAATTGCCTACCTCAGGTAACGTGTGTGTGTGTGTGTGTGTGTGTGTGTGTGTGTGTGTGTGTGTGTGTGTGTGTGTGTGTGTGTGTGTGTGTGTGTGTGTTTGTCTGTCTCAGGAGTGATTCTCCATGAGGAACACATCGAGCTGCTAACAGAAGAGTACAAACAGCTGAAGAGAGAGGTAGAGGGAAAAATCCTGCAGGAAGGGACTCTTCATTTTACTGGTAAGAGACCGGTGCGTCTCTGTGGTCGCTCTGATACTTGTGAGCTTTAAAGCCTCTGAAAACTTTGACATGTGCATATTATATCAAAGTTGAGTGTCTCATTAAGTGTCTGCAAGTGAGTGTTAATAAATGTTCCCAACTATTAGAAAACTATGAAGAAGTTTTAGGTCCACATTGAGGAAAAAATTGAGACTTAGATTATAAAGTCCTAATATTATGAGAAAAAAGTCTGAATATTACAAGAATAAAGTCTTAGCAGCCGCTGGCTGTTTACAGTCCTGTAACTTCTCCCTCCTCCACTGGGTGTTGCTGTGCCATTCAGCTCAGCCGCCTGTTCCACCAGTAGAGAAAAGAGACTGAGCTCTGGTGGTGCATGCTGTGCACTACATACATTGTTTTAAATTGAAAAATGAGCACCTGTATTTATGACGGTATTGGAAAAAAAGACCTTTGAGATTTCAAAATACTGTGGTATACAGTAATACTATGATACCAGCCAAGCCTAGTAAGAGTCTGCAAAAGGACCACATATTATGCTGCATTCATGTGAAGTTAGCAGGTCGTAGTTTCTGAGTTGGGAAGTCGTTCTTCCGATTTCATTGTGTTCATGTGTTTTGAGGTTGTAAATTGGGAACAACATGGAAGCTACAAAGAGATGGGTTGCATTTTATGTTAAGAGCGTCTAGACAAGAGGTTGATAGCTGTTTCTCATTTATTTATATGCTTATTATTATTATATGATTTTTATAAATTATTACATTTAATCTAGATCACTCTACATGGACAGCAGTTAACATTAATACCATATTACACTTAACGTGACATTTATTATGTTAATAAAAAAGTTTATTACCACTGACCAAACATAGACTTTGGCCCGCCATATTTATGCATTTATGACAAAAATTTGGTAACTCTAGTTATAAAATAACTTTGTTATCAATGTTAGTATACTCGCCTGGCATGCTTTATAGTTCAAAGTTTGCGTGCTTATAGATACAGATACTAAAATGTGCAACTACTAAAAAGTAAATGATAGCTACTGGAACAAAACAACAAAATATATACATTTTTACTATCAATTGTTGATACTGTTTCCTTATTTTCTTCTAATTTCTGCTGCCCTGAAACATCAGGCAAACGTCACAACTCTGCAACACGGGTATCATCGAAATTTCCCAGTTTCCCATTCTAATTATGACTTTAGAGGGCCATTCATGTGCAGGTAACTCCCCAATACGATATTTTCAAGGAGCACGTGAAGGCAGCATTAGTGTTGGAACTCAAGCTAAATATCAATAAGCAAATGTCGTAATAATGTGACTATTAATTGTTCAAGGTGGAGCTCTGAAACCTGGATTTGGTTCCCAAGTTTTCAGTGGCATTGCTCGTCTCACCTGGCTGGTTGAATTGTTTGGTGAGCTGTCAGTAACCACAGCAACCATAGAAGAAGACTCTGCCAACAACTACAGGAAGACCACTGCAAAGTTGTTGACATCTGACAACAGGTGAGTGAGGCATCTACATGTTTGTCTGCCACAGAGATGGAATAAAAAGTTTAAAAACAGAATCCCTCCTTAATATTATACATACAATATTCTTGATATTTCTGCTTAGTTTTTTAATGTTTCTCGCTCTTTTAGCTAATTTTCAGGTCATTTCTCATCACCTTTATTTATATCTTGCAATTTTTTTTCTTACCAAGTTGCTGATTGGCTTTTGATCCATGCCTTTGGAAAAAATCAAACGAATATGCTAACATTTCAAAATCTTTGGATACTGGTGAAAGATGAACACTGCACAAGAATACTGATGTATATCCAGGTTTTAAAGGGTTAATACATGATGCTCAAACAGGAGGAACATGCTTTAAAGGGTCTCTGGCCTCCCTTTGTGGTTGGACAGAAGTTATTTAGAGGTTTAAGAATTATTTCAACAGTTTTCATCTGATTCCTTCTAGACCTCTGACATGGATCGAAGAACGGGGACCGAACCTCCCCAGGGCCAAAAACATCAACTTCCAGTTTGACTCCGGCTCTCTGACCCAGTTACCTCCTGCACCCGGAGGGGCTGTGGGGCTCTTCATGCAGGACCTGATCCACTTCTCGGCCAAGCTGGCAGGACAAGTGAGTCCAGAGGAGCTCCAGAGAGAGAAAATCCGGATCCTGCACTGCCTGCAGCTGGCTGAAAGGATAGATCAGCTCTGCCAGAGATAAATGGAGACTCTCCAACACGTTCTCATCCCAACTCGTCACATGCAGCCGCTCTGTCAGTAACCTTCTGCATCTGCTATGGACATTTTAATTATCTTTTGCATCATCTGTTTAGGCTCCAGGATGTCATTATCTTGACGTCAACAAATGCACATGGTGGGATGATGCAGCACGTCGTTATGTTTACACAACAGTACAAACTGTCATGATGACAAAAGAGGCACGATGGTAAGGTGTAGGAAAAAAAACGCACACACAACCACATGAGAAGCAAACTCCAGACATCCGCACAGAAGTCGGTTGTTTGTGGGACCCATCAACCTCCCTCCCCACATGCCGAGTAAGTGCTCCCGTGCTCCTTATTTTACGTGGTTACTAGCAGCATTACTACCTGACACTTCCCTTCAGCGTTTCATGAGCAAGCGACGGGTTAAGCCCGTCTGCATTCTCAAGTGACGCCACCCGTGCGCATTGCATTTGGACGCACCCAACGCCACCGGTTCTGTCCAAGCACATTCTCACGCCGTAAGCACTGCCAGAGCGGCACTATTTGACGAGTTCGGAGTGAGAACAGTCTGGACTCTCTAGTCAGTGATTGTCATTAATCTTGTTGGAATTTTAACATTTATTTATATTTCAAGGCTATTTCATCACCATGCCCTTAAGTTTTCTATCATATGTTGTGAAAACTAGTCAAGTATGAAACAGTGTTACTACAGATAGTATTGTCATTTCATCAAAACAGAGATTGCTACAGTTTGAAAGCTGAACACATCCTGACATGATCAGCTCATATTAAAACATTGGTGCCTGAAAGAACACTGCAAACATCATGTAGAGCAGGGGTCGGATGCATAAAACTCTACTTAGACTGATGACTAACACTGCATGCAAAGAGGCGGAAATATACATGATTCATAGAGCCATGCATACGCCTGATTCTGTTTTATAAATAACAATCTGTTGGGCGCTGGGCGCACGGACACGAGCTTCAGATCCACACCTGCGGTTCACCATAGATGGACGTAGAAATGCCCAGACGTTTGCATATTGACACGTGTGCCCCTCCACCATCATTAACACCCGTCAGTGAGAAACACAGTAAAGAAAGTGCAATTTCACTGTTGTGTCAGGAAGGTTTGCCAACTGTGCCAGAACATTGTCAATATTTTGAATGTCAGAAGGTAAATAAATGACGTGTTCATCACTAAAAAATCAGATAAATGTAAATCCAAATGATGCTGAAATGTCATTCAAAAAACTTTTTTTTAACTTTATCTATAAAGCCCCTTTTGTGCAAAACTGCAGGACAGGGTGCTTGACAAAAAAAAGACATTTACAAAAAAAAAAACCAATGTAATTACAATATAATTAACAATACGACAAATAAGAACACAATGAAACAAGAGAGGGAAGAGGGTTTATGAAATTATCAGTGAAGGTGGCAAACAACCGTAAAACATAGTTCTTTTGCCTTTAAACTTAAATTTAATCTCCTTGTCATCATATCACCTGCAGCCATCTCTGCTAAAACCATGTGCCCACTCTGAAAAGTGTGTGAGGCGAGCACATTTTCACCATGCATCATTCCTCCTTTATTAATATATTTGTAGTAAAAAGCGTATGCATGTTTTTTGCGTGTAAACATCGATTAAGCTTTTGGCCCCAGGTCTCCAGAGTCCAGGAGAGACTCAGTGGGCTCCAAGTACAGTGTCATCTAGACCCCAAATTATTAAACATGAGGCAGCTGTTTGATAAAGGTAAATGTGATTCCATGTCATTACTTGGAGTTAAATAAAGCGTCTAAATAAAGTAACTCGTTTCCAGACAAACTGCTGAGCTACGTGGCCATGCTCACAGCTGATGAGGCGATCAAACACATGTGTAAAAAGTCTCCGAAGTCAAATTAAAAAAAAAAAAAAAACAGCAATTCATCTCCTCTCGCTCAGATGTCCAGTGACTCTGTTGGGGCTGAATAACTTGAGTTTCCCAAAAAATGCTAAAATCCCTCCATGTCTAAATTAAAACATTTCCTGGAATATTCCAGCAAACAGACGCAGGACTGAGGACGCGCACCAAGCCGACCAGAGTCAGACTGCGCGCTAATCTCCCCCTGCTCTGCACATGCAGCAGCGTTCTGTCTCATGTACAGTATTCGAGTTATTTGCAGTATATTTGATCTAGCAGTAGGTGGTATTGTGGACTATCTCATATGAGGCTCTCAGTATAAACCTGTTTAAGAATGTGGTGTTTAACCCTTTGGAACCTGGAGCAACATCACTTTTCTGCTGCTTTCAGATGCCTTTCATATTTAAACCTTTGAACTTCGAGCAAAAACATAGGAAAAGGGCAAAGAGCGATATGTTTCACAAACAGCGTAATTACATATTTAAAATTTTGTCACAAAACGTATATATTTTTTAAATCAATTTTTCCAGTTTTTATTTACTGGTTACTTCCTCATTTGTTTTATTTTTCAATGAACTTGTTATTTTATTTTTATTTTTTAAAATTTTACGAAATTTTTATGTATTTTTTTGCTGACTTCTTGCACATTTTTCAGCCATTTCTTTTGTCGCTCATTGCCTTTTTCCATGCTTTTGAAAGAAATCAAGACAGTTTGCTGGGGTTACAAAGGTTATGCCCTGGCACATTTTACAGAAGAATCCACAACTGGAAAATGCCTTCAACAACAAACCAACTGTTATTTTAAGAAAGGGAATAGTGTAACAGACAGGGCAGTGGAGCATATCCACATTGATATTTAAAGTGGCTACTGGAGACATTCGTATTTTAACACACAGCTGGGTGAATAAAATATCATTTTTTCATGTTTTGATGATTTTGGTATGCCGTGATGTTCTTATTGTTTGTGTGAAATACTATATTACACGGCAGTGGCGGCTTGTCAATAGGGGGCGCTAGGGCGCCGCCCCCATCAAAATTACAGGAAAAAGTATAGACACACAGTACACATAAATCATGCAATAAAAAGTAATTATCACATCTGTGCACTCAGAAAATGTGTCTGACTTTTAATTTTTCAAGCCTTCCCATCCCATATTGGGTTTATTCAGAGTTGTTTTTTGTGCAGGCTGAAATACATATGTTTCAAAGGCGAGGGACGCCGGCCAAATGAGTGTGTATGTATGTCGTTAAACTTTTCTTCCATGTGACTTCACGGTGGTCTCTAATTTGTTACTCAAAGATTCTCCTCCGGGCGCAGCTCTCTGCGCCCGTGGCGAATCAGCGCGTTGTCTGTCATTGTTCTTCCAACCTGATTGATTGATGATACCTGTCAATCAAAGTCACACCCCTGGCAGCGTAGATGCGCGAGCGCATCTGTCACAAACACAGTCAAACAGACGGACCCGCGCATACGGATGCAAACGGACAAGTCACGACAAGACAGGAGACAATGGCGGCAGCAAAACAAAATTCGGTTATTTCTTTACAAAATAATAATTTCACGAGGCGTTCACTGGAGGAAAAGAAGCGGATTAAGGAGCTTGGACCGGACCAACCGGACTTAAAAATCCAGCAGCAGGCAAGTGACCGTGGGCGGAGTTACACCCGGGGCTTCTCCCGCCTGCGTTATGCTAAACACAGTTGGCTAACTGGATGTGAAGTTAGCAATGCTCTTTATTGCTTTCCCTGCTTGCTTTTTCAAAGTGTTGGCACTGAACCTCTGTGGACAACAACGGGGGTCAGAGACCTGAAACATCTCTCTGAAAAATGCAAACGGCATGAAAGTAGCCGTAGCCATCTTGACAACAGCATGAAGCTACAGTTTTCTGGCAGAATTAGCATGCTCTCCATGGAAAAGAGACTTGCTTGTGAAATGACAGATTTCAATCAGAAAGTCATTGAAAAATTTGCTGGCCTGAAGGAGAGGAGAGCAAAATTTATGTTCAAGTAGAGTTTATAGTTGTGTTGTAATCCCCACTCCCCAGTGCGCCCCCCCAAAATTTTTTATCACCAGCCGCCACTGTTACACGGTTTTATGACTTTTCAGAAAGACATACTAGACTAGACTTTTTGCATTTTTGGGCGACATACTATACTATGATGTTTTCATGCCATTTTGGATGACTTAGTATAAAAATGTCATAGTATAGTATGTTGTCCAAAAATGCATGAAAACGTCGTATTGTAGTATGTTGTCCAAAAATGCATTAAGACGTCATAGTATAGTATGTCGTCCAGAAAATTATAAAAACGTCACAGTATACGATGTCATCCAAAAATTCATATAAAACATCAAAGTATTGTATATCGTCCAAAACTGCATAAAAACATCATAGTGTAGTTTGTGGTCCAAAAATTCCTTTTTTGGACCACAAACTACACTATGATGTTTTTATGCCATTTTGGACGACATTGTATAATATGACTTTTTTATGCAGTGTAGGACACCATACAATACTATGATTCTATTCCATTTTGGATGACATACTATACAATGAAGTTGTCATGAACACCTCAGAGTACCCCAGGAGGAACTGGAAACCCTTCTGGGGAGAGGGACATCTTGAGTGCCTTGCTCAGCCTGCTGACCCCTCGTCCCAGCCCACGGCTGGATGGATGGATGGATGGATGGATGGATGGATTTGATGACCTGTGGTATGGCAACCTGCAGTTTTCCCAAGAACCGTTCATGCAAACAAACAAAAATGTGTCGACAAAATGCACACACATGCCCTTAAATTATTCTGGGATTGAATACGTAAGAATAGCAACATAATTTATAGTTTTCATATCTAACCATCATAATTCATCTATATTTCCTGGAGTGGCCGTGTTGACTGTGGAGATGTTTACATGAGCGGTTCTCGAGAAAGCTGCGAGGAGCATTACCACCATTTTGAACAGGCACGGCATTAGTTAAACATAAACATCAGTAAATCTTGCTACTGGCCCTCACAAACCACCTTTAATGGCAGTTCTGATACCTTACTGAAAAAGCTATCTCCATTACTTGAATCACACCTTTAAAATAAGTCAAAAGGTACAATGTTTTTAAAAACCCAATAGCTACTGCAGACACTATTCAAAATAACAGGTTTTATATGTCCAAACATATCAATACTTTAATTTTCATCAGAGTAAAAAAACAAAAAAAAGGAAAATATCACATCTCCACAACCTACAGAGCCAAATACATTTTCAATATTTCCTTTACATTCTTCACAGTTCAGTGATATAACCAGGACTGTGGAGATCTGTGAGAACACATCACTCAACTGAGTGATCAGAATGATCAAACATACACTCGCTTTACCACTCCAGGTGCACAGGCTCTGTACTGTGAGCGGAAAAATGAGATTACTGGAAACCTATTTACATATGTAAGCAGAAGTGAACAGTTACTACAGCCAGCCCCTTGAACCGAAATGTCAAATAACATGTATAAAAGTAGGAATTATATTTTTAAAATGTTAAAACATGTTTTAGTAATTCTTTTTTGTAAGTAAAATACAAAACTTTTATCTACAGTACGACTTGTCTCATTAAATAAAAAAGTACAGCTTACCTGAAAATGTTCAGAGCTTATACAACAAGCATTCTCAGCAAGAACAACTGAGCTTTAACCCTTTGAAACCTGGTTAAATTGGGAAGAGGGCAATGAGCAACTTGTAAAGAAATAAACCAGAAATAAGGAAGAAATCAGTAAAAAGAACAAGAAAATAACAGGAAAATTAACACACACAAAAAAAATCACAGTACAGAGGTGTCATGACTGGAACTGCTGGGGATGTCTGCTAAACGTGTCCTTAAGCAAGTTGTCAGTGTAAAGTTCATCATCAAGAGCCGGGCACCTTTACAGCTCCTGAGTATATCCCACCACAAGAACGCAGCCTCGGATGAGGGGAGTCAGACCAGACGCTCGGAGCCATTGTTCAGGTGAGGAGTTTGTTTTTCAGGTTGATGAACTTGGACGATGGTTTGGGCTGCATCACATCGAGTCCTACAAATAGTCTTTGAAAGACTTCAAACGTCCTGGCAAGTTTCGGAGGATAATCCAGGTTTAGGGCGTAGGTGAGGCCGAGCAGGAGGCAGCAGGCTCTGGACATGTTACCCAGACCCGTCAGCACTGGAGTCCCGTCGATGACGATGCCCACTGTGTCAGGCTGCTGACACACGTAGATCCTCATGCTCTGTGTTTTAAGGTCCTCATGCACTTGATCCACTGCTGTCCGCTATAAAACGTACAGACTGCTGTTAACATGCTGTGATTAGAGAGGTAGAGATACCGCCACGTGTTTGCACTTACAGTTTACATCGATGTCTGTGAAAAGATGGATGCTTCACACACACAGGATTTCTACAGTCAGCCCAGTTTTAAGATGGTTCTTTAAGGGTTCTTGAGTTATGGCCAAAAACACCTTGTGTTCACCGTGACCTTGACCTTTGACTCCCATTTTCTTATCAAATCATTCTTGAGTCCAAGTGGAAGTTTGTGCCAAATTTGAGGAAACTCCCTCAAAGCCAACTTCAGATTTTGCATTCACGAAAATGAGACAGATGCAAAGTCAAAGTGACCTTGACCTTTGACCACCAAATTCTAAGCAGCTCACTGTTGAGTCCAACTGAATGTTTGTGTCAAATTTGAAAAAATTCCCCCAAGGAGATATCACTTTCAGAAGAATAAGACAAATGAAAGGTCACTGTCACCTCTGACCACCAAAATCTAAGCAGCTTATCCTTGAGTCTAATTACGTTTGTGCCAAATTTGGAATAATTCCCTCAAGGTGTTCTTGAGATATGCCGGTCACAAGAATGGGCCAGACAGGGACACAGTGACCTTTGACCACCAAAATCTAATCGGTTCATCCTTGAGTCTTAGACATAGCCAAGACATAAAAAGTCTTATGTATTTATGTAATCCAGTTCAGATGATTTTTCATCTATCATTCATAGATGATTCGTCATTCGTCTTAATAGAGCAAAACATTTGAAAGCTTCGTTACAACTTTATTTCATATCCAATGTGTGTGAATTAAGAGCCAAAACTATCCAAATGGTGCAGAGATGGCGTTTTTCTTCACCATAGTCCACAGAACTAACAATAAGGTTTTCATGTACAGAAAACAACTAATACAGAGCTACAAAAATTACAGAGTGAGAGAAAACACAGTCATCAGGACAATACTTACATAGTAATCAGCCACGAGATCCTGCACATTCTCCCCCAGGTACTCTATGAGGCATCTCAGAGTCACATCCCTCTTCTTCACCATTGAAGCATGTGGCTCCTACAGTTAAACTTCAGATCATCAATTATAAACTAACCCACACCTCTCATCTGTATCACTTCAATAACAGCTTGTTTTACTCTATCAGAGTATTTAGATTTCAGAAAGCTATGAGCCGAGGATGACATGCACCAACAGTACGTTGTGATCAACTGTTTTTCTCTTAAACCATTTCTCAACAAATCTAAATTCAGCCTTACGCTCCAAATTAATGTGATTCTAACTCACCTTTATAAGTTCAATCAGCACACTCTTCAGGCGCTGCCCAACAGCTCCTCCCTTTGAGCTGAATAACTCCAGCAGCTTTGGCATGAAGCGGTCCAGCTGGGAGATGAATGTTGGCTCCAGAGGAACAGTGTTGCACCTTCGGAACTCTTCATTTATCTGGACGACAGGATTTCAAGTGGTTAGACAGAGCACACACAGGAGTGTAAAGAGTCCACAACTTCACTGCTGGACCTCAGATTGTGCAGACTTTCAGAAACACATTAACTTAACACAACCACATACAATGTGACAGATTTATACATTTAAATATAACTGCATGTGTAACTATAATAAGAGCAAACGCATATGTTGTTGATTCAGTAGTTTGTGAATGTGTGAAATAGATGTATTAAAAGGAGAAGGTGCCCACTTCGTGCTTCGCCACTGTAAAAACATACCAAGAGAGCAAAGCAACAAGTTTTGTAATTTGGGTGAAACAGCCCTTTAACTGCAGGCATATTAGATTATTGTAGTACTATGTAGAGAACCCCAGTAATGAGTCCTAAAACCTGGAACTCTGTTAGCATTTCAGCACCTCCGATTCCCTCTTCTCAAAGTCTGTGGGTTTATTAGGGCCCAAGCACCGACAGCAGGGCGGCCGTGAAAGGCCCTTTTGAAATTGTTGGAATTATTAGGGCCGTAGCACGAACAGTGCGAGGACCCTTTTGGAATGCAAGGAATTATTATTTTTCTGCCAAATGAATTGCATTTTTGGAAGTCTAAACATGCTCAAAAACTAGAGAAAAATCAAGTATTTTGGTGGTTTCAGAAATGGGTGTGGCAAAATGGCTCCAGAGCGCCCCCTAACGTGTAGCAATTACAAAATTCCGTTGACTTATGTATGATGCCAAGACGAATAAAAAAGCCTCTTGGACCCACCCTCCAAACCCAAAAGGAAGTTAGCCATTTTAAATTTTGTGCTAGTTTTTGGCGATTTCCGGCCTTGTACTTTTGCGAAGTTGTCCTACAGGATTAATCCAATCGAATTCAAATTTGGTGTGTCCAATTTTTCCTATGAGGTGGCACATAATTTTAATGTTGCGTGGAATTTTGATATTTCACCATAAAGAAAGAAATTGTTGTAACTTTGGTGTACATTGTCCGATCTGCCTGAAACTACATAGGTGTGATGAGGATCCTGTCCTGAACACATCTGTGTGACAATATTCACTAGTCGTAAAAGCCCCACCTACTGGCAACAAGAGGTGAGCCTTGCAAGGTAGTTATGTTTTAATTTACATTCAATTTTCATGGCTTGGTCCACAAATGATGTACATCAAGATCACGTGGAATTTATGTGCCCTCCAGTGCCATCTAGTGGGTGCTGGAAGTACTACATCATGTGAAATATCTCACTCCAGGGTCCAAACTCTGTGCGCGGATTATCCGACTTTCACAGAAATAAACGGCCGCTTTAGCTGGAGTTCACCAGTACCCCAACATACGTGGGGGTGCGAAGGCTCTTTCATCGCTGCATACAGCTTTAATTCAATGTGTTTTTGGTTAGAAGCCTTAAATAAAGTCTGTGGTTAACACAAGATGAAGAGACTGTCACATTTTGTTCTAGGACAAAAATACGTTGGTAAATATCCCACTGTGAACTTGGAAGTTTATTTGTCTTAAAACAGATGAATGCTATAAAGTAGGCTAATGAGACTACAGAGCATCAACACATCAAAATGCTCCTAACTGCGCCAAAAAGCAGCGGTGACACAACCATAGAGTAGTTCGTTTTGGCTTCAAAAATCCTGAAAGTTGTGTTTATTTTTAGATTATCTTGCTGAACAAAACACGCAAGTATTATAAACATTTATTTCACACAGAGCACAATTTCTGAAAAATCCCATTGGCTTTTTTTTTGTGTGTGTGTATATACACACACACACACACACACACACACATACATACATACATATTCCAATGAAGTTGGGATGTTGTGTAAACCATATAAAAACCTTTATTTTATTTATACTTTTTTTTACTTTATATATATTTTTTCAACCTATATTTAATTGAATACACTACGAAGACAAGATATTTAATGTTCAAACTGATAAACTTCATTGTTTTTTTGCAAATATTTACTCATTTTGAATTTGATGTCTACAACACATTCAAAAAAAGCTGGGACAGGGGGCATGTTTACCACTGTGTTACATCACCTTTCCTTTTAACAACTTTCAATAAGCGTTTGGGAACTGAGGACACTAATTGTTGAATCTTTGAGGGCAGAATTCTTTCTTGATGTACGACTTCAGTTGCTCAACCGTCCAGGGTCTCCATTGCCGTATTTTGCACTTCATAATGCGCCATGTCTGGAGGGCAGGCAGGCCAGCACCTGCACTCTTTTACTACAAAGCCACACTGTTGTAACACGTGCAGAATGTGGCTTGGCATAGTCTTGCTGAAATAAGCAGGGACTTCCCTGAAAAAGACATTGCTTGGATGGCATCATATGTTGCTCCAAACCCTGTATGTACCTTTCGGCATTAATGGTGCCTTTACAGATGTGCAAATTACCCATGACATGGGCACTAACACACCCCCATACCATCACAGATGCTGGCTTTTGAACTTTGTACTGTTAACAGTCTGGATGGTCCTTTTCCTTTTGGCCCGGAGGAAGCGACGTCCACGATTTCCAAAGACAATTTGAAATTTGGACTCGTCAGACCACAGCAGACTTTTCTACTATGCATCAGTCCATCTCAGATAAGATCGACTGAGCCTTTCGGGGATGCTCCTTTTATACCCAATCATGACACTCACCCGTTTTCAATTAACCTGGTCACCTGTGAAATGTTCCAAACAGGTGTTTTTTGAGCATTCCTCAACTTCCGCAGTCTTTTCTTGCCCCTGTCCCAGCTTTTTTGGAATGTGTTGCAGGCATCAAATTCAAAATGAGCGAATATTTGCAAAAAAAAACAACAAAGTTTAACAGTTTCAATATTAAATACCTTATCTTTGTAGTGTATTCAATTGAATACAGGTTGAAAAGGATTCACAAGTCATTGTATTTTGTTTTTATTTACGTTTTACACAATGTCCCAACTTCAATGGAATTAGGGTTTGTATATCTGTACGTACATAATCAACACACACACATACACACACACACACACACATATACAGCTTGTGGACAAAACAGACGTCTGAATTTCTTCCCCTCAGTCCTCTCCAGTATGACACACACTTTAAAATACCACAAGATGTGCATTTCCTGAGTGACAAGAGAATCACCGTATTGTTTCTTTACCTGTACCGGATCGAAGAGGGCAGGCCATCTCTCTGTGAACTCTGCCACTGTCACAGTCTGGCCGACCACCTCCCTCCTCCTACAGCTGTATGTTCTGGACATCATATCATTTATCATCTTATTACTGTCCTTTGCCCTGCTTGCTACAAGGAGCTCAAGTCTCACACTCTCCAGGCTCTCGTCAGTCTCTCCGGCTGGATGTGGGGGGAGAAAGTTCACCTCAGCTTTCCTTGGTTTCTTGATATTTTTGGAAGGTTGTCTATCACCATCCTGCTTGTGTTTCAGTGTGTTTATTAGCAGTTCGGGGTTTCCGTGTGCTTTAAGTTTGGTCCGATAGTTTCCACATTTGTATTTTAGGCTTTGCTGCCAGCCGTAACATCCATTGTAAGAGCCGGGCTCCCTCAAGCAGGGATGCTTCTCTATTAGCGCCTGTGCGACCGCAGTCCTCTGAGGATCATTGGGATAAGCTGTGTAGGAAAACATGGCTTCCGCCAGGCGCTCCAGAATGTCCGATTTGACACTTGGTGATGTCAGCAACGTCCCATCTCTCAGAAACTTTTCATTGGCTTGTCTCAAAGCCATCTCAGTGTTGTAGGAGAAAGTTGGAATGGGAAAGATGGCAGGCCACAGGCTCTGCCTCCCGGAGGGAAGGGAGCTGGGAATCGCAGCGTCCTGCGAGTCCACAGAGATGCAATCGTCTACAGAGGACGCGTCCGATGTGTCGGGGTTGTGTTCCTGAGGGCCAGTGGTCATTATTATATCTGGTGATGATGGCACATGCTCTAATTTGATTGCGTCTTTATTCCTAACGCTACATGTAGATGTAGCGGTTATAGTGAGGGAGTTATTAAAGTCAGCAGGTCTGCGCTCCTGAGGAGCCGCCGCCATCATCATACCTGAAGGTGGCGGCGGCAGATGAACTATTTTGAGTGTGTCTTTATCCTTCAGGTCACCTGTAGAGGTGAGTGTGAAGAAGTCATCAAAGTCAGCGTCTTTGTACTGAAGACCTATCTCCGTGCTGATGGAAAAAGCCAATTTAAACACTTTAATCAAGTCCTGCACAGTTGGGGGGAGGCCATTTTGGAAAGTTATCTTTTTGATATCATGGTCGACGAGGACTCGAAATCTCATGCCCTCCTGTGTACCTGCAAGCAAAGGAACACAGAACATGTTAGACATTGACAGGGTTAAATGTTTTCCTACAATTTTTATAACTGCCTCACAACAATCTCTGTCTTTTCTCAGGAAGCCAGGGTTCATCTCTGTAACTTTAAGCTTCATATTTGGCCAACAGAGAACACTGAAACATATAAATAAGCTGACAGATAAACAACAACCAAGTTACTGACTTATAAAGCTGATAAAATTCTGTTTCTGGGCACCTGAGAAAGTAAAGTTCAGTACTGGTTCTTGGAGAGCTTCATATATCTAGTACACTTTAATTCAATGTAACTATCAAAAAAATGGATGAATGGAAGTTGAATTTAAACTTTTTTGAACTCTGGATGTCTCAGCTTGGACTTGCAAACTAAAGATTTAGAGCAGAGAGCATGAATTAGAAACTATTAGTGAGAATTTTATAGAGACATGAAGTTTTCCAGGTAAGGACTGTCTGACAAAAATATGCCATTGTTTACATTATGGGAAACTTAGGATTCAGTCAGTATGTTTACATGATGTTATAAAGAATCAAATTATTGTGTTAGTCCAACGAAAACTGGACTTTTAAAATACATGTAAACATGTTAGTCTCACTGAAATAAATCGTATCTTTTTAAATCAGACTAACACACTTAGATTATTTCGATTATTTAAGCTGTTCCGTCATGTAAACACCTCAGTCTGACTTTAAAAGGATTAGGAATTCTGCACGGCTCCTCGACGCCACGCCGGCCTCCCTCAGCGTTTACAGAGAGGGACTGTTCATCACTAATGAGGGGGGAAGGGGTGCTGCAAATCCGGTCAGGCATAAAAAAATGTAAGCACTGAGGAGGGACTTTTTTTTTATTTGGCTCAGGTGAGGGACATACTAATTGAAAAGGAAGCATTTTATATTTATTTAAAATATAAAAGTTACACCCCAGCCACCCCCCTCCTCTGATAAATAAAGCACAGTCCCACAACACCAGCACAGAGGCTACGCCATGTCATACTTTAGTCACCTAAAAAACAAACAAACAAAAAATCAATATCAGTTTAAGTGTTATATTTGAACATAGTCTCCTCTTAAGCTTCCACAGCAGTTGATGGAGGCAGCAGTAGTGGACTAAAATGACTGTTAGAGTAAAAACTAAACTGAAATTGAAAGAGAGGTTAACATTCAATTTTTACAAATGTTAAGCTAGTTTTAAAGTTTGGAGCAACAGAGTTTAAACTTTGACCATGATTATATCGAGTTTCAAAGTTAATCCTTGTTGGTGCAATCCAGCCTTGTTTCCTTCATATCATCAGGGCTGGAAATGAGCACCAGCCACCAGCCAAATGCTGCTAAAATATGCAAGTGGCTGCTAGATTTGCTTCAGTTACCAGCCACAAAATCAATGATAATCTTTTTAGTGACTGATAGATTTTGGTATCCACTAGCACCAGTAGCAGCTGTTCAAGTCAATTTCCAATCCTGATTATCACACTTTCTTAAAAAGTTAACAGATATCAAAACAGATTCCCTTTAAAACGAAATCCACGCGCAGGCATTTTTTGCCCACCATACTGAGAGATAATCACTTCGTTGGCTTAACAAAAATACAACCTCTTTTCTGTTTGGTTAGTAAATACATGCACAGGCCAAAGTAGGTCTACTAAATTCTTCCAGAAACATTCAGCAGATCCGGGCTTCATGCGGCTTCATGCAGCCTTGTTTTGGATTTTCGCAGAGTCGGCATTACTTCCGGTTTCATCTTCACCGGGCAGGCTTCCGACTGCTGTGTAGGAACAGTAGTATTAGCACTTGTCTGAAATTAACGCCAAATTCGTTTTCGGTTTACGTGACTGAGCGATTGGGGAATGATCCATATCACTTACAACACTTTTTACTTTTTCTTTTCGTTTTCCGCTTTTATTTTGAAGGCTCTGAGTGTTCAACTTCCGGATTGATGGACGCTGCAGCGGGACGCTGAAGCAGCTTTCCCCAAACACAGCGGGGTTGCTGCTCCAGCTGCTGTCTGCTGCTGTAAACGGAATGACTTCTGTTTACAGCACAGGAGTGATGCGTGACTTTGGTGAGGTCCGCGGAGTCTACGCGGTGTGACAAACTTGTTCAGACCTGCTTTGTTGTGGAGGAGCTCAGACCTCTCGTCCTCCAGCCGCCTCCGCTGGCGGTTGATTTCTTCTTCGTAGTTTGAAATAGTTGTTTCCAGCAGCGCGGAGATCTCCTCCACAGCCACCGCGAGCCGCTGCGTGATAAAAGTTTTCAGTGTCTGGAGGGTGGACATTGTCAGGGGAAAGTGGCATGTGACAGGCGTGCTGAGGATGTTGCACTGGAAGCAGACTACACTGGGGAAATATCGCGGGAAGATTCGATGCCCCCCTTTACCACGTGACCATTCCAAACATGGGGCACCTTCAATCTCAAAACCAAAACATGCTGAAAGACCTGCACAGACTGTATATAATACAGTATATATTGCATTTTTTAAGATATATTTTACATTTCACAACTTAATTGAACAAAATGACAGTGAAAGCAGCAAGTCAGTCAGACTGTTTGATCATGATTTAACTTTTTTAATACCTGAGCTTTGACTCTTTCAAAAACATGGATAGACAGCAATGAGGAAAACAAAGAAATGACCCAAAACTGAGCAGTAAAGTAGTAAAAACTACAAGAAAATTACCTGAAAATTAGTGAAACAAAAAAGAAAGAAAGACTAAAATTTAAAAATCCAGAATAATGTTTAAAGATGTCATGAAAATCACCTGGAAACATGCTTAAAAATTACAATAATCTTGACACATAATTTAAAATATGGACTTGATTATTATATAGTTTTTCCCTCAACGTTTTCCCCTAGAATTAAAAAAAATATTTTCTGAATCTACAATTTATTAAATATTTATAACCAAATTGTTCCTTTTGCCCCATCTTTTTGAAAAAGATCACTTCACTTTGCATAAGGTTCAAAGGTTTAAATACTCTATGATGCAAAATAATGGAATTTTAAAAATGCAACTGCAAAAAATTGACTATTGAGATTAACTACAGAAATTCTGCAAGTAATTTATCAGTAAATTGGAGGGGACATTTCAGGCATATTTAAATATTAGAGCCCCCACCCACACCCCTCCAGATATGAAATCAAAACAATCAGTGCTAATGAACATTAGTTTATTTTCTTTGGGTTAATTCAGCAACAGGTCATTATGTGCTGAATCTGGAACACTGAATAAAAGTAGCATATCAGTCATCACTTCAAGAGAAATCTTAAAAATCCCAGCTGTACAGCCCGGTCTCACTCCCAGGACATCACAACATGCTGTCCCCAGCGTCACCTTTATGACACACCAGGCTTTTACCCAACTCCAGTGTAAACTCCTCTGCGTCATTATTAGATGTCAGAGCAACAGATGTAGTACAAAGAGTGTGAAAGTCCACTTTGGTTGGCTGAGAGGAGAGATGGATGGGTCCAACAAGCACAGGACTTTTCTCCAGGAGACTGGTGTTTTTGTCACTGAAAGTCAACACTGAGTTAGTCTCTCAGGTCACTTGTTAGTCACTCGTATGTCAGCCGTTAAACATGTGAGTGAACCCACGTGACTCCTTCTTTTTCCTGCTTTGCTCAGCTGACTGAGACTCCACAGTGATGCTGGCAGAGAGGCTGCAGCAGAGCGGGACCAGCATCAGTCTGGTTTGGGGCTGCAGGGCGAGGCTGCAGGACACAGCTGGCTGGAATACTGCAGAGGGATGTCCAGGCCAACCACAGGACCCACCACACTGAGCCACGACAACACGTAGTTCACCGGCCTGCCCCACACACACACACACACACACACACACACACACACACACACACACACACACACACACACACACACGCCTGTTAAAGGCTTTCTAACAACAGTGTATGAGGTGAAGACCACATAGTTTGGTGTCCTGGTGGACAACAGCATGTCATCACATCAGCATGATGTAATTTTAGGCTCAACTTTGTGCAAATACTTTGAGATGTGGGCAGCTTTAACCCTTTCAAACCTGAGGAAATTGGCTTCATTTCTTTTAAAAACACGGGAAGAATGCAATGAGCAGCTTAACAAGTAATGACCCAAAATTCAGCAACAAATCAGTAAAAAAGTAGGGCTGTCAGCGTTAACACATTAGTCATGATGTGATTAAGGTCCGTAATTTTTTTTTTATTAATCGTGTTAATTACCGGCTGACATTCCTGTCTTTAAGAGGCTGAACTGGGCTGAGTTTTAAAGCTACAGTGATGATACTGGTATCATATTAAACTGCAAGACCTGAGGAATCCAGCAGGGTGTCATGCCAGCTTCTCAGTAGGGAGGGGCTAAATAACGCTCAGCTAAATAAAGTTCAGCTAAATTTTGGTGATGCAAAAATGGCATGGCCATTTAACAGCTGTCCCTTGACCTCTGACCTATAGAAATCTCAATAAAAAATGTGTTCTGTGGGTACCCATGAGTCTCCTCTTTACAGACATGCCCACTGTATGACAGTCCCATGCAATACTGGGCCCACTGCATTTTGATTCCTGATCAGGACAATCTTGACTACCTTGTCAATATGGACTTCATAACTGCTTTGCAATGCAAAATGATGGAATTGGAAACGTGATTTTAAAAAAAAGTGTTAATCGCAATTAAATATAGGAATTCTGTGATTAATCCTGACTGACAGCCCTACTAGGAAGTTACAATGACCTGAAAATTAGCAAGAAAAAGGTTAGTGAAAAACAAAAACAAACTAGGAAATGGACAAAAAATGCCACAAATTCAAATATATATATACATATTCTGTAATATATTTTGAAAATATAATTCTAATAATCATAAATATATTTTCTGGGAATTTTCTTTTTTTAAAATCTTCTGATAATTTCCTAATATCCGGATTTTATCACTTTTTTCCAATTTGTTCATTGCCTTTTTCCCCAAGTTTCTGAAAATAATTAAACCTATTTGTCCAGGTTTTAAAGCGTTAAATGAACGAAGGACGTGATGCATGATATCGTACCTTTTTTCGACTAGTGAATCCAGCAGTGATCGTACCTGTGCTGGTCCTGAGCCGCCTGCAGCACCGGCCTCATGAACTCCTCTGTCCTGCAGGGGTGGAGCATAAAGAAAGGCTGACCCAGCAGGGGATGCTCCTGACACACACGCACGCACGCACACACACACACACACACACACACACAGAGAGGAGTTCAGTGGAGCTTACAGGAGGACGATGATGGTGATAAAGATGATAGCTGCATCAGTCCTGGTTTTACCTGCAGAGTGATTGTATTCAGAGGACTGTTCTGAAGCCGCAGCCTGAAGTTTGGGTGAACAGAGCTCCACACCTCCTCTAATGACAGGCTCCTCCCCTCTGACAGATCACACACCAGGAAGAAAACAATAAATAAAACACTGACACGCTGAAATATGGAAAGGCATACAGACCCTCTGCTACTGCAACTATGTATTTAACGACTATGACTATGATGACTATAGGCCCTTTAAAGTCCTCACCATGCACAGAAAAAACAAGCATTTTTTTGCATTTTTTTAAAATGTTTTTTTTCGGCTATAAAAAGAAAAATCCATGTTTTTTTTGTTTTTGTTGTTTTTTCTTTAACAGACCCCATCTGAGCCCGTCAGTGAATGAGATCACTCTGGTTGGCCGTTTATCTCAGCGCACAAGAGGAGAAACAGAAGTTCGGAAGTAAACAAACAGCTTAAGTCAAGAGGGATTGAGGTCGAGACAAAGTTGTTCTTTCCGGTTAGATAGTTTGTCTTCTGCCATTGAGCTCTTCACAGAAACATTTCCTGGTGGGCTGTGTTGTTGTTCACTGGTGCTCAGTAAACATGTTGTGTTCTTTTAATATTGTGTTGTGATATTAATGTGTTAACTGTCTGAATACAGACAACAGTTGCTGCTGGTATACAGGGAAATCTCTCATGTAGGCGCAGAACGTACGTGCTGATTGGCTGTCGGTTTGGTGTGTGTCTGTGCTACTTTTTGGGCAAGACACGGCGCCTTGAGGCGATACAGCAGGGGGCTTTGGTGTAATGGCTGACGGTGCACAATTGCCCGCAGTGGTTGCATTGCAGCCTGTTTTGCCGCTGTTCAGTGCAGCCCTGTCACTCCATACTGGAGGACTTTAAAAGATTGTTGTTTCCTTTAGTCAGTCAGACACAAAAACGTGGTTAATACAGTCCAGATGAGTAAATACAGATGGCGCTATAGGACAGCAACACACTTCTTCCTTCACACTGCCCCGGCATTTTTACACAGAACTAACTGACGTGGCATCATCCCGCTCCAGTGTGCGATCACACACTGCATCCCAGCATCCTGCAGTCAGAACAGGCATGACGGCCGTGACATTTAACACATGAGCGTTCGCCTCTAGTGTGACGTGAAACATAAACGTCAGCAGCGTTTTTTATACAAAAAAATCCATACAAAGGCATAATTTGTCAGTTTTATACAGAACAGCGACGCGGCATGACGGCGTGATGTTCCCAGTTAAAGCAGGCAGTGTGATTGCAGCTCAGGCTGAAAGTTAACCCTTTAAGCCAAAACTCAAAATCCCTCAACAGCTCAATCAAACACTAACATCTGCACACATTCAGTATGCCGTACAGAACATGCCTGCCAGTGTGTGCAGCAGTACTCTTTTACATGCTACATCGTAGGGATAAAAAAGTATTATTGCAGCAGAGTGAGGACAGTTTTGGAAAGTGAGGACATTCTGACCGGCCTTCACTTCTTCAAAAGGCTGTTTGAGGGTTAAATCTTGGTTTTAGGGTTCAGGTTGCAGTTATGGTTATGTAAGGGTTAGGCAGGTTGTGATGGTTAAGGTTAGGGTAAGGGGCTAGGTAGGTGTGTAGGTGTGTGTGTGTGTGTGTGTGTGTGTGTGTGTGTGTGTCTCTCATATGGAGCTAACCCTGTGTGAAGGCTCTGAAATAGAGCACAGGAGTGCCGTAGCTGCAGGAGTGCAGGATGTGATACTCGTACTGAAGCAGCTGGCTGCTGCCTTCAGAGGGCGGACACACCCCGTCATCCTCGCCATCGTCATCCATGTCCCCTCTGAGACTGTCAGTGTCCACAGAGGGGACAGGAACAGCCTGAGGAGAAAGAGAGAGAGAGAGGAGATACTTGAAAATGACATTCAGTTATATTTTGTGAAGGCGCACATGGAGTTGGATGCAGATGTGTTTTCCTTCAGTCTTTTACCTGCTGCTTTTCCTCCTGCTGCTCATCAGGCCCGCAGGGACAGGAAGTGACCTGCTCTGACTCTGATCTGGATCCCTCCTGGTCCCACACTGCGCTGGAGTCAACAAGCACTGACCTCAGAGCAGTCTTCCTCAGGTAGCCCTCCTCTGAACCCTAAAGCCGGATCACAAACTGTCATTTTAAGCACACTGACGAAGCCCAGCTGCCGTAGGAAGTCAGGCTCTGCCTCCTCCTCACCTGGACCTCCTCCCAGCTCCAGCCGTCCCTCAGCTGCTCCGACTGCTGCAGGAGGAGCCGACAGCAGCGGCGGAAGCTCTCCTCATCCAGCACGCACGAGCTCATCTCTGCTGGGCAACATGGAGGAGGGGGGAGAAGAGCGGGGGGGGCTGAGAGATAACATCTTTTTAATAAGAAATCAAATGGATTTCACTGAAAAAACAATAGAACACAGGGATATTACATGAAACAAATTGCCTAAAAATTAACAATAATTCTGCAACACAATTGTAAATAATTCTAAATATAGTTTTCAGGACATTTTTCCCAGGCTTTTTAATTTTTTTAAAAATCTAAGTCTACTAATTTCTAGCTAATTACCACATACTTATTGTTCTATGTTGCATATGAATGTTCATAGTAAAATGGAAAAGATGTGAACTGATAAAACCTTGCATGCAGCCATTAACCCTTTAATGCCTGGACTGATTCTTGTGCTGCATTCATAAGCTTTTTTTTTTTTTTACAAGCATTCAAACCTCTAAAACCTGAGAAAATAGCTTTGATTTCTTTCAAAAACACGGTGGAAAAAAAAAAGTCATTTTGCAAGAATTGTCTCGCAATTGCAAAAAGAAAATTTACTAAAACGTGACACAAAAATGATCAGAAATTTAGCTGGGATGGACTATTAGTTATATTTATTATAGTATATTTACATTTTCTTAACTGTACATTTTAAGTTATTTTACAGAATGTTTTTTAAGCATTTTCTTGCTTTTTCTTTTGTTTTTTCTCATTTACTTTTTTTGGCCTGTTTTCTAATAATATTCTTGCAAATTTTTCTAATTTTGGGCTATTTCTTGTTAAGTTGCTCGTTGCCCTCCAGTGTTTTGGACAAAAATCAAGACAATTTGCTCAGATTTCAAAGGGTTTAAATGTGTCACATCCATTTAGATTCCATGGGTTTTTTTGTTGTTTTATTTAGTCATTCCTGAGATTTTCTTAATGCTGATGCAACATCATCCTCTATTTCACAGTTGTAAGGGACTGTCCTTTACCTTACTTAGGGTGGCAAGGGTGTCAGCTTGACCATCCCCTAAATTACATATATTTTTCCTTGAGTGAAAACTGCTTAAAAAAAGTTTATTTCCACAGAACACAAGTGTGGAGCCAATACAACGAGCAAACAGGACGGAGGGAGATATCATCATTTCAAACAGCCTAAACCAAATCAAAATCCGTAACTTTCCGTAAGCTTCCCCCGCTTTGCACCACCGCCTCGTTTCTCATAAACGTCGAACAGTCCCTTACCACCTACATATGTTGACTTGTTTGAATAGGCTTTCCTTCATTCTTCCGCACTAAAACCCTGCTCACTTTGAGTTACTATCAGTTAGACTATTTGGGCAGAAAACGACAGCTTTTCTTTAAACACAAACAGATGAGATGAGTCGCAGAGCTGCTAATGTTGCCTTGAGGAATCACTTTTGACGCTTTAGCTACTTTCCATTGAATAAATCTTTCCGCAGCTCGATGCGACTTTACTGCCACAGATGGCTGAATTAAACTCCCTTTAAACTCCCCCTAAAAAGCCCTTAAGAGCCACAAAATACCGAGAAAACACAGCCGGCAATCAGTTTGTATTCCACCTGTCTTTCCTACCTACCGCTGGACGACTTGAAGGAACAGCAGCCACAGTGTTTTTCTTCCGGGTCGTGAAATCACGTGACCATTTCCGTCACTCTTTTAAATAACTATTCATTTTTCAAACCGCAAATTGATATTTTAAAGAAGACTGTAACTGACAAGAATTTTCAAATACCATGAACCTCATTCGTATAATATGGATTTTATTCAAATATGTATTTTGTCCTTCGAGAGTCTTTGAACTGTCCGCTGTCTGTAATGTGTCTTTACAGCCGCTAGATGGCAGCACACACCGCCTCCCAGCTGCAGGCTGCTTCATCCCATGGCTCCATATATCTGAGAGGACTCACAGCGCCGCCCTGTGGAAACACAGATAACTACAACGGAGCACAATGGGAGGTTTATGTTCCACCATTTGACTTGCAGACGCAGCAGGAGCAGGATCTGCCTCAGGATCCAGACTAAGACAGTAAACTGCTCCTATACTGAGGTCACAGGCATGCAGGTTTTCTGCAGACTGACCAATTTTACTTTTAACCCTTAGGGCCTGTCTTAATATCACACACACTCGTATCGCTCTGTGCACAAAATGCACTTTTCAAAATCAAGCTTTAAATAATATTATACATAAATATTATTTCCTATTTTCATTGACTTCATTTTAAACCATCAGTCCTAATCATAAAAAAAATTAAATTCATTTTTAGAATTTCAAACTTTTAAATACCAGCTAGCTGTTTTTCATGAACTCTGTTTGTAATTTAAAAAAAATATATATATATTAGCTCATTTCTTGGGTAAATGTTCTAATATCATAATGTAAGAATTCTGTGTTACAATTTTAAGTAAAAGTAAGTAAATAAATTCAAGAAAATGTACTCAAAGTATTAAAAGTAAAAGTACCCAATGCAGAAAATTCTAAAAAAAAAAAAATTATAAATTTAAATATAAATAATAATACGGTATAACCTACTTCTACTACTATGGGTATTATTTCACCTACTACTACTACTACTACTACTACTACCACTACGGGTATTATCATTATTCTTATTATTATTGTTATTATTTCCATTGATCCACTTGGGCTTCCAGTGGCCGTTGTTCAGCAGAGTTACAGTTTCTTTTTAAGGGATAAACACTTACACAACATAAGTGAGAGAGATGGCAAAAGAAGCCATTTATTGAAAGAATCAAAAGAAACTAAACATGAACACTTTTTTTTTTTCAATCAAGCAAAATGTAACAGTTTCCACGTCGAAAAACACAGTCAACACTACGCCTCTGAAACACTCGCGCCCGCTGTGATCGGGCAGCTCTGTACCGAGGGCAAAGAGCAAAACAGCAGTTTTTTGTTCGGAATCTTTTGTAACACATAAACCCTCAGACAGAGAAAAACTGAAATCCAGCACATGGCTTTTTGAAATCAAATATATACATTTGTTCTTACAGCATTTACACATAGAAGAAAAGAAGAAAACAAAGCAAGTACCACAGAAGAACTCTATCTGTCAATCCAAAGGTCA
Source organism: Plectropomus leopardus (assembly GCF_008729295.1). Lineage (NCBI taxonomy): Eukaryota > Metazoa > Chordata > Actinopteri > Perciformes > Serranidae > Plectropomus > Plectropomus leopardus. The sequence continues at coordinate 30,437,263 of NC_056474.1, read as the reverse complement.
AAAACAAAAAAAACACACACCATGGAGACAAACTGAAGCATGATGATGCTGCCGGACAATATTGTCTTTATTAACGCGAACTGTGAGAAGCAGCAGGGGTTCCTGGGTTCCAGAGGACACACATGGGAAGGACAGATCAGGGTACCGGACAGGAACATGCTAGCACAACCCTGAGCTCAGAGCGAGGAGACGGGGGGAGGGTCTCTCCCTACTGGGCTCACTTCACTTCCACTGCGGTCTTATTTAGAAAGAAGGTTTGCATCAAAACTGAAACCTCCTACAACTCCCACAAAGCTGTGCTGCTTACACATGTTAGATGTTCTCATTGAAGCTCTCCAGCTTTTTCATGAGCTCTGAGAAAGCTTTGTCAGGAGTATAATTCTGACTCAGCATGGATTTAATCAGTATTTCATTAGAAGGTTTAAATTATTTTAAAGGACAGGTTTGGATTTTTTTTCATGTCCCTCTTAAAGGCATACTTCACCCACAAAAATGACAGCTTGTACATGAATAACTCAACATGTGTTAACTTTCTTTAGAGAGGAAAACGTTTCTCAAATGCCTCCAGTGAATGAAGAATCCAATAAACATTTTCACAAATTAAAGTCAATAGAGTCCGTGTTTTACAACGGCAAAACTCAATCAAAACATCCTGATAATAACTCACTCAATTTGTGCAGTAACGTCCATATACGATGAACCATGAGCACACGCATGCCCAGGCACGGTGGTAGGCTGTACATGTCTGTTTGTACTGACATGTTTTCAATGTAAATACTTTCGTATATTTTCAGGAAGTACTGAGAATAGGACTGGATAAATGAGACTTATCTTATACTGAAAGAGTTATTTTAGAGTTTGTAAGGGGATATTTTGATATAGTTTTGCTGTTTTTAAATGCCGTCCCCAATGACTTCGATTCATCAAGAATGAACACTTTTTTTGACTGCGAGTTCTCTGTGGCTTAAAGCAGTTGAATTTATTTAGTAATTGCCAAAAATGCAAGAGGAATCTAACGTTTTGTTTTTTGTTTTTTTTTTTACAAAGTACGGGTTGAGTTAAAACTGTTAAGCTTTGTGGCGAACAACTCTCCATCAGAGGAACATCCTTCAAGTGTTAATTTTTTTCTTGTTGATGAAGTTTAACTCGGGCATAGTAAAGGCTATGTAGTATGTGTCTTGGGGCCATTTGTGGCACTTAGATTTTGAAACTGACCCACCAAAAATGGAAGTGATTTTGGTCAGAATTCCCCATACTGTTTGGGATTGTTGTAATGTGAAATGTCTGAATTCATAGCAGTTTTTTGCAATATAAGTTGGAATGTTTACAGGCGTTATATTTGTAGGGCTGGACCCAAATATTCTGCAATTGGAGTATTCATTGCTTAGTTAGGTATTCAGTTGAAATGGTAAATGATGGTAAAAGATTGTGATTGACATGTTATACCATTGTCATTGTTTAAAAAGTGATGCCAACGCATACGTTTTATGTCACACTAGAGGCGGGCGCTGGTGTTAAATTTCCCACCCGTCATGCCTCTTTTGGCTGCGGGATGCTGCGATGCAGTGTCTAATCACACACTGGAGTAGAATGATGCCGCTGTCAGTTGGTTCTATGTAAAAATGCAGGGCAGTATAACGGGGGACACTGTTGCTGCGCTATAGCGCTATCTATGTGTAAAAGTGGCTTGAGAGAGAGGCTGAGCGTATCAATACTCTGCATGCAACTCTACAATGAAATTAGATTTTATAGTTTTAAATTGTGATAAAGTTACAAAGATTAGGCAAAATTGCATGGTTGTGCAGCATTCATAGGGACTGGCTGAATTTGTGTTACCTGTTGCCATTGCAACATCACAAAATCCTGGAGGGGCTGTAGAGTGTACATGGTGGGTTGGATGACTGCAAGCCTATTTCTACCTCTGATGACTCTGGCAACATGTTTTACTATCATTTTACCACTTTTTATGATATACTGCCACCATGTGCACTCCAAAGCATCAAACACACACTGACAATACCAGTTGTGTTTTGTCTATATATATCTATAATGAGGTGAAGTGAGCTCAGCAGGGTAGTTGTTGCTGTTGACAAACTGAAGCAGAGTTGCAGCACAGATTTAAGGTGAGGTGGAGGCAGTTGTCGGGGTACACAGACTCACTGACAGTTGGTAGACGCTGACTGAGGCGCTGCATTCACACCGATATGGCTTCAGGCCTTGAGACATGTCAGCGATGGGCAGACATGTACACAGATGATGGGGGTCAGGGTGGAGGTGTACTCGGTAATCCCTTCCCGCTCATTATCAGGGAACACACGAAGAGTAAAGCAACAGGTTTGTCCCTGTGAGGACTCAGAGACAGGCAGACAGACAGCTGCAGAGAGACAAAGCAGAGCTGAGGGCATTGACAAGGTGCTCATCATGAACGCAGTCTAAAGTGTTGCTGCTGGAGTTCCTTCTCTGTGTGGTCTAGGATGCGACTTACAGTACAAGCAACTATAAACACCCCAAATCTGAACGCTGACATGTAAAAATAACCACAATCACCCTCCACTGTCCTATGCTATTAATGTTCTGTAATATGTCCTGTAGTAGTGAGCAGACAGTTGGGTTAGTATTGCTTTCAGAGTATCTTTATAGTGCCTGGTGGTCTACATAATCACAGCTTTTACTAACACTGTTTTGAAAGGAGAGTTTCGGTGTCCTGCTGGAGGCTCGTGTGACACACTCAGGGATTCTCTGCTTCCTCCACTTTTGAACGATCCCACAGATTTGTATTCAGGATGTATGCAAGACAAGTCATTTAGTGCCAAGTGAAGAGTTGAAGCCACATGTAATATGAGTAAAGGTCTGATTGTTTAGGTCACTTTAAAACCTATGGCTTGGTTCATTCGCCTCACACCAAAGATCAAAGATAATGCACAGAAGTGGTCTTTTTCACGTCCTAACTGACCAATCACATGTAAACAAAGAGGAGTAAACGTGAAGTCATATAGACTGACCAGTGGCTCACTGATTGGACAGGTATGATGTTGTCATTTTGCATCATCAGAGTTTGTGTTTATGTGCAACTTTCTGGCAGTGACACGGCTACATGTGGCAATGCAGTTCTCCATGTCGGTTTGGTACGTCTGGGCCTTTAAGGTCTCTTTGTGGTCTTAATTGAAGAGAATAAAGACACTCTACAAATCAGATCAAGAAAATGATAAAAGAGTAATGTTTCTTTATCAAGGAAACTATCTCACATACTGTCTTGCATTCATAATAGACAGCAGCACACTGGCCAGCAGCTATGAGTGTCAGTTAGCCTTGTAGTTTGTAAGTAAACCAGCTTTCTTTACAGCTGGAGATATTGACAGTTTCTCACATTACAAAAGGCTGATTAAAAAGGTCAGACGCAAAGGCACCCTAAGACAGCATCATACAATATTTAGTACATTTAACCATTGACCAAATCTCACTATTTTAGTGCCAAAAATCCCCCAATCAACATGTATTCATTCTTTGATTGATAAATGTAGGGGCTGTTGTCAGTGTGGAACAGCCTCTGAAAAACCTCAGCCTATCACAGGACACTAAAACTCTCCAGTGACATGTTTTGTTTGTTGACATGAACAGACTGAAGACAAACGTGTTAATTATTCATCAGCATAATGATATGATGGTGTACAGATAAGTATCCTTTCAAGACTGTATTTTATACTGTGTGTGTATCTGTCCAAATCCCTCGGTGTCAATGTCCTCCGTGTCCTTCGTCACTCACTCATCACACACTTCAAGGCCTTCATTCAGAGCTATTACAATATCCAGATAACAAGAGCTAAAGCTTCATCAAAGCTAGCTTACCAGCATTTGTGTTTCAAGAGTATCGACTGAACTGAGCCAACTTCATGACCGTCACACGGTGTACCAGCATCATTCACTTCCCAAAGTGATTTCTCATTTTTGACAGATAGAGTTCAGAGTCTGTTTTGCAAAGATGTCTGGACCCTTTTGAAAGTGTGTTTAAACTGAGACATCAACACTATGACACAGGCCTTTCTCAGAGTGGACATTTGACTTGTTGTTGGAGGAAAGCATCGGTGGAATTCTTAATGGTAACCAACCAGTGAGTAGCAAGTCTCAGTTTACAAAGAAGCTATGGTGCCAGTTGCTGAAGTCAGTTAGGGTTGTCACTTTTTATCTGAAATTCAAATTATGGTTCGATTGTGGGTAAATTGTTTTGACCTGGGGGTCACCTGGTAGCATGAGCAGCCCATTTAGGCAGCGGCCTGGGTTCAACTCTGACCTGTGGTCCTTTGTTGACAATAGACAACTTACACCGGGTTCACACTGGACGCAGAAGAGTTGCACAGCCACCTGTCAGTGGTCACCTGGCCCTTTACACCAGAAATGCATTTCTCTGCGTCGTTCAACCAGCGATCGAGCTCCTCTGCTATGTTTTAATCACATGGAGAGCTGTGTCTCTGCCTGCTTGTGTGTCCATCTTTGTGTGTCTGCTCGTCTCTCTCCCTCTTTGTTTAGACACAACAGACAAACATATGGACGCATATTTTGTCATATATCAGAAGCAGACCGTGTTTACCAAATTTAATTCACACTTTAGTTTACAATTTATTTTCAGTGTGTTTTCTGCCAGATCTGCTTGCATGAAAAGATGCAGATGATTAACCGGCCTGGGTGCTCTGTGCCGTGCTGGACACAGTGTGAATCGTGCCTCCAGGAAGTGTGCCAGGCTTTGAAGCAAATTTTAAAAGTGGTTAAAAGTGGAATGACACCATCTGGGTCAGTCATGTGATGCCCACAAACCCAGAAAGACTTTTTTCCACTGACTTAGACTGGGAAAGAGATGTCTAAAAATCAGCGGATACATTTTTTGTGAGCGTCAAAATCCCTGTGAAATGACAAATTTCACAAGATTTAAGTCACTCAGTCCGATAACATTTAGAAAGTCTTAAAGAGCTGCAAGATCCAATTCTTTTCAAGCTAGCAAAGAGCTAATCAAGAAATCAGTTGCTCTGCAGGCAGAAGTTACCCGCTCAGGCACACTTGGTCGTGCTCAACCGGCATAAGTCTCTAGTGCACATGAATCATGGGCCTGGTAATGCAGAAGATGCAGGTACTTTCATACTGGGAAAATAGAGATTTTATTTTTGTCAAACCATGGCCATCAGAGTGGCCGTGCCCCCGCATCGCCCTTTGGGGGCAGCACTGAGGACAGAGACTGCAGAACAGAGGTTGGAGCCAGTGTGGATTGAACTGATAGTTAGCGAGCTATGTAGGAAGATAATCTCCCTTCCAATTCTTTGATAAATCAAGATGTACTCTCTGAGAAAGGCCTTTAACCCTTTGTAGGGAGGTGGTCACTTTATGGGTCCTTGGTCAATCGCAGTGCATTTCGCTCTTGTTGCTCAAGCAATTTGACAATCGGATTATTTAGTGTCCGTAGATAAACAATTCAACTAGTCAGAATTCAGACATGTCCCATGTTGGTTTGTCTCTCCAGCCTGAACATTGTGTTCATATGACTGTCCAAGTTTTAGTTCTTGCTGTTCTTATTGTTCTTGTTGTTCTAAACCTAAATGCATTAGAGTCCTCATCTCTTCATCAATTTCTAAACAGATTGCTGTCTGTTTTCTCACCAAGTTTGTCTCCTCCATCTATTCACTCATCCATCTATACTTTTTGACCAAGATCACAGTCTCTAAACCTGTAAGAAAGGTCCATCTATTGATTCTGAAACACAGGGCAGTTTGTCTTTAGTTTGCAGTATATCCAATCCACTGTAGGTACTGTCCTAGACATGTGAGACTTTTTGCGTCTCTCTTGCCTGTTTGATGCTATACAGCCATTTAATGACTCTCGCATTTCGCTCCACAGCCGAGATGCCATATGGAACGCGCTCCCCAGCCTCCTCCTCCTCGTCCTCGTCCCCATCTGACAGTCCATCATTGGAGGATCTCCGCGACCGGTCGCAGTCAGAGGAGATCATTGAAGCTGATCGGAAGTTCAGGCTGACGATGTCCGAGTTGGCCCGCGCAAAGTTCTCTGGACCGACTGCCTCCAGCTCCTCGGGGTCAAGCCCGCAGTAGTTAAAAAAGCGTTCCACGTCCGCTCCAGCGCGGGCATACCGGTCTGACAGGTCTGATTTAGATCTGTGTAGCGAAGAGCGGCGAGCTACGGATGTACCAAGCTCAAGCTCCAGGTTGGCATCGGCTGAAGTATTGGGAGGATCTCCAAAATCACAAGGCAGCGACTGAGGGGTGGTGTTATCACAGAGCGAGGGGGATGGAGTCGGGCGAGGGGGAGGCAGTGACAAGGAAAGTGCGGGAGGAGGAAGCGAGGCGGGGTTGGGTTTTGGAGGGAGGGGCGGAGCTGAGGAGCTGCTGGATCGGGCCGTGCGGAGCGGCTTGCCGTTGCACAGTCGCAGGAGGTCAGAGGAGGAGTGGGAGGTGAGTAGAGGCGGTAATGGTGAGCGAGAACGATCTATAACTCCTTCACCTCGTCTGCTCAGGTTGAGGTTTCCTCCCTGTTGTGGACTGCGACGTCCCCCGCTATTGATGGGAGGGACCTTCAGGGAATGGGAGAAGGATCTGAGGGAGTGTGAGGTGCTTGGACTGGGAGCTGAGTCTGGTGGCTGCTCATTAAGCGTCATAGTAGATCGGTAGGTTAACGGCATCCTAGGAGCAGAAAACACAGAGATAAATGCAACATAATGCGGTAGAATCGGGGAGAAAGAAAATTTTCATTTTTTATTTTTATCACTACCTCTCGTTTTTAAGTGCCCCTTGGGACAGTGTTACAAGGAAAATTGGTTCATATTTTTCCTTATGAAATCGGACAACCCTTTCACACGCTCAATACGTTTTCATGCACAGTTAAGTCAAACTACAGTTATACCTCAATTAGGCCAATTAATTGGACTACTGTCCTTGTCCCAGTATACAAGTCAAGTCAAGTCAATTTTATTTATAAAGCCCATTTTCACAAAACACAGTTTGCCTCAGAGATCTTTACAGCATACGACAACCCTCTGCCATTAGACCCTCCCATCGACTAAGGAAGAGCGGCAGAGGATGATGAGGGAAATTAGTGGAAACGTGGCTTATAATAACTTTGCTTTCATTGATTTGTTTTAAGCCGCCAAAAAAGTCGATGTCAGTTTAAGTGTACGCTATATTTAGAATATTTTCAGGGCTTTACCTTGCCATAAAATAGCCCTAATTGACATGGATTACAAGCCATTACATCAAAAACACCAGACTCCACTGAGAAAAACATTTACTCATTTTACTCCAGTGAACAGCTGAGCTGCTGCTCTTCAACTGCCTCCATCAGCTGTTGTGGAAGGTAAAGAGGAGACAATATTACAATATGATGAACACTTAACTGATAGTGATTTTTTTAGGTGATTAAAACATGTTTTGCTGCAGCTGCGCTCACAGCAGGACATCGCTTAGCTTCTGTGCCAGTGTTGTGGGACTGTACTTTATTTATAAGAGGAGGAAGTTCTGAATTCAGGTTTCAAAGGGCTAACACCACCAGCGTGTTATTACCATGACAGGGCATATGATATACAATGAGCAAATAATGCCGTCATGTTCAATTATCCCAACAGTCTTTGTATCAGGGAAAATAAAGGACATTTCAGTCAAGGTGACCTACTTTCAGTAAATGTGTTTGAACATAAAAACAGCTCACATTGCTTAAATATTAAAGCAGTAACTTACCCTGATGGCGTCCAACTCCTGGGCATTCCACCTGATGACCTCATCAACACAGCACTCTTAGCCCCGCCTCCTAGTCCCTCGGACCCAGCTCCTGAAGAGGACGATGAGTTCAGCAGGTTTTTAAGGATCTCCAGATTTAAATTCTCCCGTTTGCTGCTGCCGCTGCTTGTTGCACATGTGTCTGACTTGGCATTGTTATTGGACGCTTTGAATGGTATCCCGCCTCCATTTCCTCCTCCACCAATCCCTGAGCCTCTCTTAGACAGGAGGGCGTGACCGACGGGAGGCTTTGCCAGAATGGGTGGTTTGATTGGCTCCTGCTTGGCGTTGATGACCTCCTGGCTCTTGACATACTTGGCCTTGTCAGCTTCTAGTCTCTCAACAGCACTGAGGCGCTTTGGGTTAGGCTCCACCTGAGACACACATGAAGAAAAATATGTTAATTGTTGTGTAACCAACTCTCAATCACTCAAAATTTTTCCACATTGTCAAAATCTGCTAAGTATTCAGCCATGACATTGAAAATATCTGGGAGAACACAACATAAGAAAAAAGAGCCCCGATATGTTTACTGTGGTGCAGCCGACCATCAACAGTCACCTGGCAGTTCACACCAGACGCGCATTTCTCCATACCAGTCAGCAAGTGATTTAATCACATGGAGAGCTCTGTCTCTGTCTGCTTGTATGTCTCTGTGTGTGCCTGTGTGTCTGCTCGTCTCTCCCTATATATATCTCCCTTCAACCAGCCCAAAAGAGCACATGTCACCCCGCTGCTAATTTCTCTTCACTGGCTTCCAGTGGCAGCCAGAATCAAATTCAAAGCACTTCTCTTGGCTTACAAAACAATCACAAGAACTGCTCCAGCCTACCTGGAATCCCTGATCCAGGTCTACTCTCCTTCTCGCCCACTACGCTCTGCATGCGAAAGACGCCTGGTGCTTCCAGCCCAGCACGGCTCTAAATCTCTAGCCAGACTCTTCTCTTCTGTTGTTCCCAAATGGTGGAACAAACTTCTAAACTCTGTGCGTTCTGCTGAGTCCCTTTCTACTTTTAAGAGACAATTGAAAACTCAATTTTTCCGAGAACACCTAGGCACTTAACCTGACTCTTCTCCTCTTTGCCCTTTGGGGTAGAGTAAGTCAGATGGTCCAAAACCCAGCACCTAATGATTATCTAGCACTGACAAAGTTGTGTGATGTTGTATGTTGACTGTCATCGTAAGTAGTGATACTGAGATTGCTGAATCTCAGATGCTGAGATCGCTACTGGTTATTACTTTGGTTTCCAAAAAAAAAAAAAAGGGGGTGGGGGGTGTGTGTGTGCGGCACTTCTTCTGCCACTAGATGGCAATACCTGTGACCAATCACACCTGAAGCACTTTTTGCACTTACTAAGGGTTTTTTCCTTAAGTCTAAATTCTTGCTTATGTTGTACGTCGCTTTGGATAAAAGCGTCTGCTAAATGAAATTGTAGAATTGTAGAATATATACGCACACACACACACACACACACACACACGCTTAGCTGATTCCGCAGTGTAATGTTGTACAGTACCTGTCTCCTGAAGTATTCAGGGCCCTTATTGAGGATGCGGAGGGGTACGGCAGAGCCAAAGGCCGAAGCCGGGCCAGCGGCCTTGCTATCTGGCAGGGCTGGAGCCAGAGTCTCTGTCGGCATGGCAACAAGGCGACTGGGGTGGCCGGCCGTGGTGGCAGCGGGTGCGGGGGGGTCGACAGAGGGCGGGGGCACCGGAGGACCCCCAAAACATGAAGACACAAGGTGGAGAGGAGAAAGTCTAGAAAGAGATGAAGCCCCTGGCCCTCCTCATCACCTGTGGGACCCTGTGAGCCAGACTCTGGGCTGGGGGGGCTGCAAAAGCACTGGATTTAAATATACTACTGCATTGCCTTAGTAGAAAGATCTCTGTCAGCAGCTCCACTACTGAAACCACTGATTATACTGGTGTTCACTGAGACGTCTACTGATCTCTTCATCAAGATAGATGGATAGAAAGAGAGTGAACGAGTGCAGTGACAGAATGGAAAGGAGAAAAAAGAGTGATGAATGTGTTTCTGTGCAGTGGTGTGGATGAGTGCTTCCACAGGGCCAAAAGAAAAAGCAGAGGATAGTGGGAAAGGAAAGCCCTGCTGCCTCTCCACGATGGCTTCAGCTCTTCCCTCAGCTCGCCACGCGATCTGAAAGAGGCAAAAACAGGAGAGAGACAGAGACAGCCAATGGGGTTCGAGTTAGACTGTGACATCACGCACATAGCAACAATAGCAGGAATAGCTAGGACAAACATACCGGACATACGCACACGCACGCACACACGCGCGCGCGCAAGCACACACACACACACAAACACATGCACACAGTCTACTTGCACTTACTAGCTCTGTTTAAGAAAGCTGACTGTGTAAAGTACCAGGTGCTTAATGAATAGTTGAAATCAGTTCTGATGACAAACAGAAATATGAAAGTTTTCATTTAAATGTTTAGTCGTGAAGGATAAATGACAGAACACCAGGCTGTTTTCCACAAAGAGCTCATGTTCCCACTGGAGCTGCCCACTCAGTCACTCTGTGGTCTCTAAGCAGCAGTTGGGGCTTCAGTGCTTTGCTCAAGGGCACCCAGTGGTGGTCTCAATAAGAGAGGACACCAAGTTGGACACTGAGGGTGCAGCCACTGAAAATCTTGGGGTGGCATAGAAAAACCAAAAGCCATAACTGAATTTCAGGAATTTTATTATGTTGTATAAGTATATAGTTACAAGTATGTCAATATGGAGAGTAAGGAATCTTTTATTTATATACTTCAGTTTCTTCTTGTACAGTTAAGGTGTATTTTGTAAGATCTGGACATAATTTTAGATTAAAACCACAGACTGTATATAAAGATGGACAACATGACAGCTTCTCCACAGTTTAACATTTCAAAGTGGATCGCCCCCTGGTGTTTGTCTGCAGTATAGGTCATTAAGCCCTCCCTTCCATGTTAGTGAATGGACTTAGGCCAAAAAAAACTAAAAGAACATGCCAAATACATTCTTCCCAAAGATGGTTTCTGTCACTGAAGGTAGTTCTCATCACCCTGATGTTTGTTCAAGTGTTTGTTTTCATGATTAGTTTAGTGTTAATGAGTTATTCAATTCTACAAAAAGGGGATTTTTGGCCATGATTGACAGCTGTGAAAGCCAATCCATGGGTTCGTATACAATGGAGCTACTCGCAACTGGTTTTGATGGGTGTTTTGGCACAAACTCCCCTACTGCTGATATTGCTACTGTGCAGAGTCCGGCTCTCACTAGCACAAGATGGAAGCATCCGTATCTTGGATATTTTAGCCTCACTTTAGCATAGCCGGGGGAAGGTGGGGACGCGTCGTCCATCTTTATATACAGTCTTTGTTGAAAACATTCAAAAAATGATCTAACCCTATCAACAGAGTGTGAAGAAATAACACCCTATGAAGTTGTATCCTAGATGCCTATGCATTGTATTGTAGAGATATTCAATGCTAAGCAGCCAAATAACGTGCAGATAAAAAAAAATAGAAAAAAAGCTAGTAAAAAGCTAAATTGATGTCAGAAGATAGCCGATAGGTTCCAAGATTGCATGTCAGCCAATGTGTTGTCCTTTCACTCTCCACATGACCTGTTTACCTGCAGGCAACAAAAATCCACTCAAAGTTGATTGGATTATTTGGACAGCAGATATGACCAAACTGTGCATTGATCTACAGTAACTCTAACTGAATAAACAAAAAGTAATTATATGCTCCTGTAAGTCTTCCTATGAAATAATGTGTGTAGAACAGAAGTTGAATGTGTGGGTTAATGTGTTGGAAGATGTCGTCAGTGTTGGAGCAGTGCAGTTTGGAGTCATCCACTCACAACTAAAAGGCTCTAATAATTGGACCTTTGCATGCCAGTTATGTTCCCAAGGTTCCCACTGACCTCCAACAACTCAGCCATTATCTGTGTCACTACTGTAAAACCTTTATTGTCTTTATATATCAGTGCAGATACATACACACACCTCACCTGCTCACATTACCACTCATTAAGTTAGACTGTTACGGTGCTGTGGTAACAGTTTAACTTAATGACTGAAAAAGCAGAATGCTGGTGGCTTATATGAACGCCTTGACAATCTATGCTAGATACTTGTGATAGAGTTATTTTATATATCCCACGAGGAACAAGCCACAATACATCAAGTATTTTTGATATATTGCCAACCCCTACATGCCCTGTTAGTAAACAGGGATGTCCTGTTTCCCTTTGAGAGTTTATTTAACAGTATCAATACATTTTGTGCACAATATTATTTAAGCAATGAATGTAAAATAAGAAATGGAACACAGTAGATTCTCCATCCTATTTCAACAGCCTCCTATAATCTGATACAACTTCTGTTTGCAGGCACGCAGGCACGCAGGCACGCACACACACACACACACACACGCAGCATGTGGATTATGTCTTTTTAAATCTGGGAATATGAAGCCGCTGATATTGGATTGAATATTAATTATGAATATGAAAGCGTCTGGTGGTCTGCTTGTGTGTATCATCTATTTTCTTAAAATGGTGTGTGTCTGTGTGTGTGAGAGGGACTGATTAAAATCTAATCTGCCATCCAAATCCATCCCCTGCAGAGATGGCTCACATATGCATGCATCCACGCAACACACACACACACACACACACACACACACACACACACACACACACACACACACACACGCCTCTCTAGGATTATAAATCCTCTGAAGCAACCTGGGAAAAAGCAGCATTTGCATAATATGCTGAGGCATTGAATTGTCAACCCTTCAAAGTGAACTGCATTGATTTGAGAGTGTGCTGCAGTCTTCTGTCTGCATGAGAAAAATGAAAGCAAAGTGTCATTAACTGACTGATATAAGTGGCTGGATGGTTGGTGTGTGTTCTGCAGTAAAGGGGGAAAAGTGTTGTTGTGTTTTGTTACTAGCATTCAGTCTGCAGCAGAGGAGTTCAGCCTCTCAGCTGCAATGTTAATAACAGGGAGTGTCAGCATCAGCCACAACTTTTTATGTATTTACTCACAAAATGCCTCCCCTTCATCTTGCAAAGCTGATTGTTGGAGAGGACCTTACGCTCATTCTCAGATTCATACTTGTATTTAAGCTTTCATGTTTCTACAGTAGCCCAGAGTGGACAAACCAAACCCTGGCTTTAGTGGACATTCATGTTTTCTTGGCAGCCATCGTCGTTAGAGGATTTTGAGTGTATTTAATAGTTTGAATCAGCTGCATTGTTTTGGACAGAAAGAGACTTCTATGGATAATTCAGCTCAGGGTAAAAACCTCCTGAAAAACAGACACTGACAGAGTTCAAACCAGGACAAGTTTCACCTGGTTGCAATCTGCACAACATCCTTTTGCCGAGTAGGACAGGTACCTGGATCAGCATCCCCCATTGCAGTCCTGGACCATCATCACAATCAACCAATCACAGCCCTCTGACATCATTGATGTGCTGCTACAGGGCTTCTTTCAAAATTCATTTGTGCCTCTTCATAGCTAAACTAGGTTTTCCAGATTGCAGTTAGTAAAATTAAACAATATCCTCGGCATCACGGAATAAAATGCTTATGCTAACTACTAGCCTAAACTATTGTTCACTATCATTAAAGAGAAAGGATAATATTATTGTTCAGCTGCAAAGACCAGGAATTAACACATTTCCCTCCTTTTTTATAGCCTACTAAAAACATTGTTTCTTTGCTTTTTGTAACATTGCAGTGCTAGTTTTGATCTTGGATCAATTCTTTAGGCCTATCACTTCCATGTTGAACCTTAATAATTTGATATTTTTAAATACACAATGCAAAAGGAGGGAACTAACTTGTTGATTGCAGGTCTTCTTGACTGAAAAAAAAAAAAATTATTCTAACTCTTCAATGTTAGTGAATATTATTCTATTTTTAAGGTTATCTCGGCCCATCACTGCCATGTTGACGCTGGATAACTTGTTTATGTTGATCCAGGACCATCAACATCATGTTGACCAGAGATTATTTGTATGAGTTAATCCAGGACCATCATGTTGAGCCTATGAAATTTGCTTATATTGATCTTGGACTATTATCGCCATCTTGATCCTGAACAGAACTGCTTGTGCTGATCCAGGACTATCACTGCCATGTTTCCATCAACATAAACAAATTATCCAGGATCAACATGGCAATGATCCTGGATCAACACTAAAACTGCAATCTTGCAAAAAATTTTTTTAAAAAAACAAACAAAAAACAAAAAACATATTCTGAATAGGCTAGGCTATAAAAAACGGAGGGAGAATGTGTTAATCGCTGGTCTTTGCAACTAAACAATATTATCCTGACTCTTTAATGTTAGTAAAAAATATTCTTGCGTACTGGCAAGCCCACTCGTAAGCATAGCATACCTAGTTATCAAGCTAACTCACTAATATTCTAGGCCATTGATAAGCTTCTTTGTTAGCATAGCCTACCCAGTTAGCAAGCTAACTTGCTAAACCTGCTGTCATCCCATAAGGATTTTGTTAAGTGTTACTGAGGACTATATTTTACTTAACTATTTTCAATTTTGAAAACTGAAAAGAAGCAAAAAGGAATTTTGAAAAAAAGCAAAGTGGCAGGAAACGGATGATGTCAGAAGGCTGTGGTTGGTTGATTGCATGTTGGTCCAGGATCACAATGTGGCATGTTGATCCAGGAACATGTCCTGCTTGGCTAAATCACGTTGAGCCTTGTGATCTGCGATCATCACCACTAGATGCCACTAAATGCCTTTTTATCTTATACACCAGGCCTTTAAGGTATGAAATCCAAATGAGCCTAAAGATTTATTGAAGGTGATCTGCAAGATAAACCCCTAATTTTTGTTACCTTTTTACAAAAAAACGTTTTTGGGCATTTGTAAAAAGTTTCAGTATTGTTAATATTTTTTCTGAATCCAATTTCACCCACACCTAACCACAGTGTGTTGTTTCTGAAGCCTAACACATATGGTGCAGAGTGTTAAATAAATTAACAATCTACAGTTCGAAGGTAAATTTGGACCTTTTAGGGATCTGTAAATGTGATGTAGTATGTGATTACTCTGTGATCCCAGTACTGAACAGAGCCATATGTTTCTAGTTTACCACAGGCACACAACACCGATAAACACACACACACGCACACATATACACACTGAAGGACTGATTTCATTTGGATTAGGAACATGTGTCTTGCTCATTTCCTGCAGAACACAGTATCAGACAAAGAAAGTAGAGAAAAGGTGAACCAACAGTAAATCTTTATCTACTTCTAATATCAAACACACATTTCTCTCCCTTCTTTCCCTCTGTAACCTTCCCATACTGAATCTAACTCATTCTGAGCATATCATTAGTCTATGTGATTAGTCTGCATTTCTCTTGCTTCAGAAATCAAAGCTAAAAATCAGCTAACACACTCTCTCTCTAAACACATGATAGTCATGAGAGACGGAGTGGGTTTTAGTCCTGATGCCTGCAGGCCTATTCTTTCCCAGAAAACACTTGGCTGTTGTTCATTTCTGGCTTTATGAATTGCATTGTCTTATTATTGTGTTTACCAGGAATCAGATGCTGGCTGTAGGATAGCTGAGGCAGGACTCACACTGTGTGTCTCTACACCAGTGATACTCAATATATGACCCGTGGGCCAAATCTGGCCCCCAATAACGTGCCAGGTGGCCCCCCAACCATTTTCTAGTTCACAATAAAAATAAAGTGACTCACACTGGGATTTTTTTCTGTTCTTTCAGTGTACATATGCCAGAGTGCATAAAACAGCATCAAAAGAGAGCTTGTTCTTCAAAAAAGTGATAATGAGGATCCACCCCCCCCCACTAAAATTCTAGAAAAGTCCTAAAATACTACAAATGTGCTAAATTCCTAGACACATCCCCAAACCCATGGAATTTCCTAATATCCCAGAGACATCTTAAAATCCCAGAAATGTCCTAAAATCCCAGAAATACCCAAAAATCCTAGAAATGTCCTAAAATTCTTGAAACATCCTAAAATCCAAGAAAAGTCGTAAAATCCTAGAAACATCCTAAAATCTAAGAAATGTCCTAAAATGCCAGAAACATTCTCAAATACAAGAAATCTCCTACAAGCCTAGAGCATGTATGGGGCTGCTGTGAATGTTACGGTTTGTGGTAATTAGTCGGGATTATTTAACGTGATGACCTGGTTTACCCACAAGTTAGCATCAGACTGCGTACAATTTCATTTTAGTGTCTCCCCCCTTCACTACTACCTCCCCTCTTTCCTCTTGTTTTAGGTCTCTCTCATGTATCACCACTGGGCCTACAGCCAGGAATCAATAGCAAACACACACACACACACACACACACACACACACAAACACAAACAGAGAGAGACCCTCTAGCTCTTTCTATGTCTCGTGTTTGCAGCATTTTGAGTAGAGGCAGCAGAGAAAGCAACCACACTCCCAGCAGCAGGAACCAGTGCACTCCATATTCTCACCACTACTCACCATAGTTCACTGTTCCCTTTCAGTGGTTGAACTTCCCAAGTACAATGACCAAACCTCAACAAGATGCTGTTGTTATCACAACCTGACCAGTAAAGAGGAAGACTGTGGTTTCTTAACATATGAATCGAGTTTTCTGGTTACAGAGCCAGAGCACAGGTGTTACTAATAACATTAATGAAGGTGTGCTCGTGAGTCATTCCAATGAGTCAGCTCACACAACAGCAGGACCCTGGAACTGACTCAACCAAATGGAATGCAGCCATTATTGATGTAATTAGTTACACCTGTTGTTTTCTGCTTGTCTGCTGTGAAACAGGTCCATTCTCACAATCCATATTTATCACACAATAATAAGTATCGGTGTGATGTGACATGTCAGCTGATAAAAAACAGAAATGTCAGTTCAGAATGATCACAGATATGTTTGAGGCCATATAGAAACAGGGTTTTTAGTACAATATCCACCAGGGAGCACTGTAAGGGAACTTTGTACATCTTCATGAAAATTCAGAAAAAATAAAACCAAATAAATGTAAAAAATGGTAAAACGAGAGCACAGTTACTGTAAGAAATAGAACTAAAGCATCTGTGTGTAACAAATCCTTCCAAGTGTCTTGGTGATAATAATAAATGAAAATGTATGCTCTAGGAATCTACGAAAGGGCTGCTTCACCTCTTAGTCAAGTATAAATCTGATTTAAGTCGTGCTGATAACTGATAAAAGTAAAAGATGGGCTAGTTCTGACACATTACTTTCTGGTTCGCAGGGCATAAAGAACTTGCAATGTAATCAACACTACAGACTTGTAATAATGTGTTGTTAAGAGGTCATGGTCATTTTAGACATTTCTGTGAGACCAGGCTGTAGGCTTCTTATTGAATCTTAAAAAGAGTGCAATAAAGAGAGACAGTCAGAAGACGAGACAAATAGTGGACAAAACAGAGAGGAAGCTTTAAAGAGAAGCATCTACACTTTGTCATTCTCAGTTTTCTTTTGCAACACTCAAACATCAGAGTCACTATGAAGACCTGAGGACTGTGTTGTCTCATGGTGTGTAAAAAAAGCATCTCAAATGAAGTATCAATATTCACTATCTGTCTAATTAACTCTGTAATGCACATGACCTCCTTAGTATCTGGGAATATTTTCTGCTGGTTAACATTTGTTTGCGTGCTGGTGATAATGGTTTCAGTTTGTGGAAATGGATTAAATTAAAAAGAAATTACATATTTGGATGGGCACTCTATGCAACAGTTAACGGTTGGCCTCATCATAGCCTATTTATTACCAGAGGATTCATTTGTTGATGCACTGTCTTGGTTTTCTAATTAATTTTATTTGGTATAGGTTTTTTGTGTGGAAGATTGTCATTTCTCCAATCAATGTTACTAACAAACAGAAACAGGGTTAGCATCTCAATTTTTTTTGCCAAATTAAAAAAGGTTTACCAGGTTGGAGGTGTCCTGTTGGCTGGACAGCGGTCTTGATTGAGCCTATTGGGTACGTCAGTGCTTCAAGATTTAGCTATTGGCCGTCAGAACTGGACCCCTCCCCCTCCTCCTCCAGGTGCTGCAGGTTGTCAGCGGGTGCCACAGCTATCAATAAAAAAGCACAAATGACAATTGTTAAAAGAAAAACATCCTAAGTCTGTAAGAGTCTAATGATTGGTCAAATTACTGACAGCATTATACAACAGAACCAGCAGCAGCTTGTGCATCGCTGCTGCTGACTTGACTCAAGACATGGCAGTGTCTCGACAGGGGACGTCAGTCTAAAGACTAGTTATTTCCCAAACTATGAGGAAAGGACAAAGAGGAAAAGTAAACAGAAGGCACAGGAAAGTGAAATCCACTGAAATACAAGACAGCACCACAGACATTTAGAGAAACTCATTAGACTGTTCATCGCAGACAGAAGTGTCTCTGAGTAGGGAGACAGTCCTCATGGCCCAGAATGTCCCAGAGTGACACACATTTAGTCCTGGCAACCTGAAACAATCATCCTGACTGTTTCAGGATGTAGTAGTTTGGCCTGCTGTCATGACTGTGGATTTGTGTGTCGTGTACATCCAAACCAAAGATCAAGCACTCATAACACTTTTATGACGTCTATGTCTGGATGAATAATATTACACAGCTGTCTCTGACATTTAAAACAGAGCATTGATTGAAACTAGGTATTATTTAAAAATGCAATACACAATCTAAATGGTGTAGAGTGCCCCATGGATGATGTTTATCTGTAGGCTAACCTGGAAGCTAACATCACCCTGGTTCCCTCATTTAAAAGCCATGACATTTGTCCATTGGATTTTGGATCATTGAAGAAAATAGGCTCTGTGGTAAACAAACATTTAATATACCTACATGATTGCTCAGGAAGATAATCTTTGCAAATTAACACAACTTTTAGGATTTTTGAAGCCTAAATTCAATCCAGAAGTAAAAAGCTAATGCTAGTCTAAAACAAACTACACTACAGTTGCTTCAACACCGCTATAAGGCTATTAAGCCGTATTTGCCGTGGTTCAAAGAAACTAGAAACTCTAGAACATGGATGCTTCACACACATCTTCAAACTGGAAGCAAAAAGGATTCATAGCACAGTTTCAAGATAAGTGTCACCAATTCAGACTAAATGTCTTCCCCTCTGAGATTTGACGCTGAATAATGGCCAGAATAGTGTTTTTGAAGAACATTATGTAGTACAGTTGAGCTGATCTTTGAGCTTTTGGATATAAAATGTCATATATTTATCATATATTTATATTAGCCAAGTGTGTGGCCAAAAACATGTTTCGTGAGGTCACAATAACCTTTTACCACCAAAATCTATTCAATTTATGGCTAAGTCCAAGTGGAAGTTTGCATCCAATTTTAATGAAAATCCTTCAAGGCCTCATTCCCAAGAATGAGACGGATTCAACTTTACAGTGATTTTAAATTTTGACCACCAAAATTTAATCAGCTCATCCTTGAGACCAAGTGGATGTTGCCAAATGTAAAAGCATTCTTGAGATTTTACATTCATAGGAATGTGAAAGACAGACTCGAGTGCATAATTCCACCATCCAAAACAAGCAATACTGAGAGTTTAGGAAGTGGACCACAGTTCAACTGGTACCAATCTTGGAAGAGGTTTCATAGCTAAAAGTGTCCAAATGTCTCAGAAAAGTTCATATTCCCACATCAAAGCAAATCATTTAAATACTAGGACTAATCAGTGTGTGGAGGTGGTTTTGGCTTTGCACATTTTCACTTCACCTCCTCACGCACTGTCTGGTTCTCATTCCAGTATATTCATTTATTTAACTCGCTGACGTCATCACTTGGCCCTGCACTGATTGGCTCTCCAGTAATGACTCACTGTAGTGGCTGTGTATGCAGGAGCTCAGTGGTCCAGATGGTCACTCAGTGGGAGCTGGAGTCCCACCAAATGACCTGCTAGCTGTACTACAGCGACGCAGCACAAACACACAAACAGCAGAAGCAGCTTGTGCTACTGTACATTCACTAAGTAGGAAAAACATAAACTACAAACCCTGACAGTCAGCAACGCTCTGTGCTTCAGATTCTTTAGGAGATTTGTTCCAGTGGCTGTTGATTCTGGAGTCGATGGCTCACCAGCTTTTTATCATTTCAGTAGTTTTTCCGTGTTAGTACCAAATGTTTTGTCCCAGAGAGGGGAGTTACCACGGTGACTGCTTTTATAGCAACATCACCCTCCCTGTAAAGAGTGGAATTAAAAGTAATTCGGGGTAAAACTAAGTTGAATAAATGGATCATTTCTGCTTATTAAGTCTCGGAAATACTCCTAAATGTTTTCTTCATTGCATTGGCCTTCATTTCAATCAGTTATGATAACATACTGAGATTTGTATCATGTGACACCACTAAAACGAGTATAGCGATCAGAAAAAGTCCCCCGGAACATTGCCCGGCTTTGGAGCAAATTTTAAATTTTTTCCATTTTTTTTCAAGTATTTCTGAGTCAGAATCAGAAATCCATATTAATCCTCAGAGGGGAAATTGAGGTTCATTATGGTCGCTCTGATGCCAGCACAGAGAATTATAGCAAGTAGAAATAAGTACCAGCACAAGTATAGAAAAATATAAAATATGAAACAGAAATACACTAACAGTAAACAATTAGTGCATTACATATTATTAAAAATAAAGTATATAAATATGCTGCGTATGTAAATATGTAAGAGGGTAAATGTCAAAGAATTAGTATTAATCTGTGAATATTTGAATTCTAATATGGATAATGTACTGAGAGTGTAAAGTGTGTTAAATATAAAACTGTGCCCTACACTACAATGCAATGTAACAACTAGTCTGTAAAATATAAAATATAAATATGTGTGTGCAAAGCTACAACAATGGACAACAACACAATGGCCAAAAGTGGAATAACAACGTCCATGTCTGTCACATGATGCCCACACAGAGACTTTTTCCCATTGACCTCCACTGAAGGAGAGATGTCTGTAAATCAGTGGATGCATTTTTGTGAGTGTCAAAACCTCTGTGAAATGACTCATGCCTCCTGCAGACTGTGTGATTTTAGCCATCTTAGGCTATGACATCAACTTTGATGTTTGCAGACTGTGTAATTACATCACCCTCTGAATCGCACTGTAGTGGTAAAAAAAATGGAAACAAACATGGATAGACTGGGTGTCTAATTGGGACTAGGCTTACATTTGAAGTTTTATGGTATTACTAGTAATCATGGCCAAATCTACAAAATAATGTAATAATCTGGAATCATCCTTTTAAGTAAACATAATTTAACACAAAGTCATTTTTAAGGAAAGTCACCTAGTTCAAAAAATATGCCATGGCACAAGAACAGGCGTTACAGCTGCACCCAAACTAGACTTTTCAAAGTCAACTGATAGTTACTGATATTTTACTGCGATTACAGGAGGTTGGAGCAGTCTGGTTCAAAAGGAGGCTCGCTGCCTTTATTGCATTCATTGTTGGAGCAGAGAGTGGCGGAGCAGAACAGAAACAAGTCCTGTTTCTCTTGTTATTTATGGTATGACTCACTTTGTCCAGTTTATATCTTGAGTTACTCTGTGTAAAAGTCTGCAAAATCAAATAACAAGAAAAAAGGCCAGTGATTCATCTGGCAAAATGAAATTCAGCGACACTTGGAGTTTTTTCGACTGATGATTTAAATAATTGTCTGTTAGGGATGAGCCCTGATGGAAACTGTAGTCCTTTACTAAGCTGAAGTGGTGTGTGATTATCAGACCTGCAGGATAAATCTGTGTGGAGAAAGTTAGGGAGCAATGCTCTCATTACCTCTACCGAGGTGCCCTTGAGCAAAGCACAATGCACATTTGTTAAACAGTGATGGTTTCGGTTGCAGAATTATCATTTTCACTCCTGTGTTTGGTCCATTACACTTCAAAGAGCAATGTCCTTTGAAGTGAAAGCATTTCGCACGTCTGTCAGTGCTCCAAAATAAAAGCTTTTGTTTGTTGTGTCCAACATGTCATGTTTGCTGTACACTGATTCTGTTAGTTCAGTTTGCTACTCAGTTTCCTTCAAAGTTAAAACTGATCTTGAAGAAGCTCATCCTGACTTCCAGAT
This sequence comes from Plectropomus leopardus, assembly GCF_008729295.1. Classification (NCBI taxonomy): domain Eukaryota; kingdom Metazoa; phylum Chordata; class Actinopteri; order Perciformes; family Serranidae; genus Plectropomus; species Plectropomus leopardus. The sequence continues at coordinate 30,415,369 of NC_056474.1, read as the reverse complement.
GTTCAGGCTTAGACACCGTTTGTGCTCCTTGTTCACTGTGCTCAGCTTGTAAGACGCACAACGCCACCAAAACATGAGAAGAAAGCAGATGTCAGAACTGTGTGTGTGTGTGTGTGTGTGTGTGTGTGTGATGGGGGCTTTTCCAGCTCAGTGATAATGGAAGTCTAGCTCCTCCAGCCTGACTCAGCAGTATTAAACACACACGTTACATCACTGGTGTAGTTGCTCCTATAGAACACAGTGTTCTGGAGGAGCGTGTGGCTGCTGTTACTCAACCTGTCTCTCTGTGTGGACGTCTTTTTCTCAGAGCTTTCAGAGTTTTCCTTCTCTCTGTCCGCTCCCTCATGTTGGCCTTTCACTGGCATCTGTGTAGAACCACTATGTGGTTTTGTTATGATTCTCTCTAAAAACTGAATTCAAAAGGTGTGCAGTTGTATGTTTCTGTTTGATAATGAAATAAATGTGAGGAGATTACTTTTCAAAACATTTCGTGGGCTTCTCTATTTTTTATTCGACTGAAAACTTAACATATGTAACCTGCTCGCCGTTGTGCTTTTCGCATGTAATGAAACAAGTTGCCCTCATCTCCAGCGATGATAACTCCACCGGCCTCTCCTCTCCTGTGCTCCTCTGTCTGTGGATAGATGGGTGAATGCACGCCCTCAGTGACACATGCACTACATTCACACTGTGGGCCAAAGTTGCCGGAATCTGATTTCCCCCCCCGTGTGACACAGATGTGATCGTTTAATGACAATGTATACAGCAGAAATGGCATGGAATCTGATCTTTTCAAATCAGATGTGGGCCACTTTCTAGTAGCAGTTCTAAATCAGATTCAGATGTGATTTTTTTTAAATGCGACCTCAGTCTGAGCAACCATGAGACCTGTATGGTAATTCAAAGCAACTTTTACACTGCTCTGGTCAAAATCGTTCTATAAAATGAAGAAAAAACTCCATGCGTCCGTGTGTCCCTCTGTCTGCATCTATTTTTCTTCTCGATGGGCTGCCCAATCAATCTGAAATTGCACATGGCCATTAAGACTTGCCATAGCTAGAGACTGACAAAGCCTTTTGTCTCATTCGCCCACTGCCCGTGCCTGTTTGGTATAAAAATACTTGATAAATAACGTTGACTTCAGACGGCGCCATTCTGCCACTGCTTGAATGACAGATATAAGGCGTTGTTTTTTCATTCCTTTACAGCGTTTAAATCAATCTGAAACTGCACATGAGCATTAAGAATTACCATAAGTAATGTCTAATTCACCCACTGCCCGTGTCCGTTTTGTGACATCTTTTTGCCCATGTGGGCATACGGGCCACATCAGGGCCATGACCAGTATATATAAGAGTCTGGTATTTGCCACATTTTAAACCGTAATGTGAACAGCTACATTAAAAAAGTGGATCTGGTAAGAAATCCAAAGGTAGCACTAAGGTTTGCAGTGTGAACATAGAGATGAAGAGGAGAGAAACTGGCACGACTGTAAGTGATATCAAAGGACAGTAAGCACACTCACTGTGCAATAATGAAACAAATTCAAAGAAGTTAGGTAAATAACATCAATACGACTCTCCAGCTGTCTGCAGCAGCTGCTCCTCTCATTCACTGATGTGATCTGATCAGCTCTGATCGGATAGACTGATCAATAGCCAACCCTGCAGCTCAAACTCAGAGTGCTGCTGAGGAAAAAGGAATTCATCAACAGTTCTGTCAGCATGGTATTCATGGACCCGCAACACCCTCCAACTTTAAAGACACACACACACACACACACACACACACACACACACACACACACACACAAATAAATAAACACCAAGTCATTACAAGCCTTAAGTGAAGCTTGGGATGAAATATTTCAGCAGAAACTCATTGTGACCACCAGCAATAGACTGAGCCTGCAAGCTTAACCTGCAAGCTTAACCCTTTGAAACCTGAGCAAATTGGCTTATTTTCTTTCAAAAACATGGGGAGAAGGCAATGAGCAACAAGAAAAGACAAAAAAAAAAAAAACTAAAAAAGTTACAAGAAAATTAGCACACAAAAAAAGCAAAATCAAATAAACAAAATGTCCTTAAAAACATAGGAACATAATCAGAAATTTAAAGTTATTGTAATTACAAATATAGTTTTCTGGACATTTCCCCCCTTTTTTGATAATTCTTTAATAATCTTCCCATCTTTAAAAAAAAAAAATCAAGTAAATTTCTTGTCAACTTTCACTAATTTCTTGCAATTTGTGGGGCATTTCTTGCCAAGTTGGTTACTGACACCCCCTTCATGTTTTACGGAGAAATCAAACCAATCTGCTCAGGTTTCAAAAGGTCAAAAAACTTGTGAAAGACATCTGAATGCAGCACAACAAAACTAATGTCGATCCAGGTTTCAAAGGATTGAGACAGGTGAGTGTATGCACAGCATGCAGTATCAGCAACAAAAAACAAACAGCAAAAATGAAGCACAGAATTTTGCTCATTGCTTGCAATCAATCCATCTTTTGATAGTGATGAATCATTAACACCACTAATGCACAACACACAGACACACACGTAGGAGGGGATTAATTCTTAATGGTGACCTTTACAGAGAAAACAGAGCAAAGTCATCGCTGCCTCTCCTCTCCATCCCCCTCCTCCTCTCTATCCCTTCTTACCCTCCAATCAGCTCACCTTCGTCTGCTCCTCTGCTAATCCATCCCTCCTCCCCTTCTCCTCCCACACATTCTCAGCAGGCACTGAGGTGGACAGGCTGCTTCAGAGCAGGAGCCTGCAGCAAAGGCAAAGGACCCACTAACAGGGTTCTACCCATGTGATAGAGACCAGCGCCGCTCATTCTCCCAAAATGTTCTCGTTGAGCTGCATGTTGTCGATGTGACAGCATGCAGCAGGCAGAGCACACACAGCGCATTCTTGCTGACTTTTAGCACACGTTTTTTTCAGAGTGAAAGCTCTTATTGATGTTTGCTGTTGATGCTGTGTAGTCTGGCTTGCACTAAAATTGCCGCTTGCATCAACCCTATGCCACTTTCGGATGTTTATATTTCAAATGATTTTGCATTGTTCCATGCTTTTGGAGTAAACCAACTCAATGTCACAAATTTTACTTTAGTCTCCAAATTTGTTCAGAGAGAGACCAAACACTCTCTGTGAAGCATTTCACAGTCTGTGGTTCGGGACTCGCTGCCGGCGTGTGCACCGTGCAGCATGTTTCGGATGCGTCGATGATAACTGCTGTGGCTCAACTTTTTTCTTGCTCATCTTTGTTCCTTTCTTTCCTTGTCAAGTCAGGCTGCGGCACTGCTGCTGTCAGCCAGTGTGCTTTGTGCAAAGACATGCAAAATAAAACTTTAAAATGGTTGGCAATTTTTCTAAATGTTTAGTGTTTTTCTAAACATTTAGCATTTAAACCTTCACACCCCCACTAACTATGTGAGAATGTTACAGACACTCGATACACAACCAGTACAACCCATGCTGTATTCATCAGTTCTACAATCATATCACAGAGGAACCACACTGGCTGAATCACAAGTGATGAAAGTGCCAAAATTAGCCAACTATTACATTACCCTTCCCCTGCATTACAACACAGCACTCCTGGGACTGACAGGGTGTGTGCCCATGTGTGTGTGTGTGTGTGTGTGTGTGTGTGTGTGAGAGAGAGATACTATGGTTGCCTGGTGTACCAGAGTAAAGGTTAGAGCAGCAACGGTGTTTGCAGTCATTTGCAGATTCAGATCTGTCTTTTCTTTTCAGTGATTGTATTCTATTGAAGACCATGTGACTACAGATGCACCAATCCACTTTTTTTAGCTACAATTTTATTCCTATGCTGGAATTTGGATATCTGCCGATATTGATACTGATACCAATACTAAAGTAGTGATGTATGTTTATGGATTCCCGAAACCCAAAGTGTTCCGAGCTTGGACCAGCCACTCCACATGCATGCTAATTGTGCTAGCATAATTAACTAATTTCTTTGCAGTCATTCCAACACAACCTGAGTTGTGTTGGAATGACGGAATGAAGTTCAATCGGAAATGACTAGGCAGGCCACTGATTGTTCATCTGAGCCAGTGGTGGCATCATGAAGGTCAGTATCAGAAACAGATATCGATACTGAACCAGATCAGTCCCAACTAAATGTCACATGTTTGCGTGGGAAAGAAGGGAGCACTAAAATAAGAATAAGAGGAAATAACACAGCACACAGACTGGCGTCATACCCATAAAAAAATACACTTGAAAAAATACACTTGTTTCTGGGTCAGATTGAGGAATGCCATTTAAAGTGCAATGAAGAGGATTTATATAATCATGCTATGAGTCATATAAGCAGAGCTGTCCCACAGAGAACTTGCACAAACCATCATCCATTCACGCCATTCAAACAGAGCAGCAGCTCCTGCACTTTCTGACAAGACAACAACACAGTTGTTCTGAGAGCGTGTCACTCATTTAAGCTGATGACTGTGGAAATAAACAGCTGACTGTGTTTTGGTATGAAAATGTGAAGAAAGTAGGGCTGCACCTGACTCAGAATTATGTCGGTTGAATCGGATTTGGCCGGGCAATACAAATCATAAGACGGGTTTTGTTTTCCATGCAAAGTTTTAGAGTTTGAACAGGGCTCTACGGGACGTTTATATCAGATAATCAGCAAGCTAATGATGTGAACAACAGGTCCAAAATGTGCAACAACATTTCCTGCCAACTCATGATATCAAACAAAAGCCTGCCGACTCATGATATCAAACAAAGGGCAGAGACTGTATCTTTATAAGTTGCTGTGAGCTGCAAATATACCACTTCTGACCAGAAGGTCTCTTTTTGCTCGTCCTCTGTCTGTGCGCTACCTGCATGTCAGCAGCACAGTAGAAAGTCAAGAGGACTCACTCCGCAGCTAAATCTGGGAACAAAAACACCCCCAGAAGCACACTGATGAGCAAAAAAAAAAAAAGAAATGACTGCTTGACTTGAAGCTATCTAAGTTGACTGAACTGAGGGATCTCTGACTAATCACTTGAATCTCAGTCTTTCAAAGGTTAGCTCTGGCAGAAAGCTTGTCCAAAAACATATTAGTATCTACTCTTTGTCTGTTTGTCTTCACTCTTTTGTCCTTTTATCAAATCATTCAGAGACTCTGGCCCAGGGGCCCTCTGACAATTTGGACCCGCGGGGCTGTGCCCAGGATGTCCATTCAATAATCAGTCCCTGCACATTGGATGTCTGTGTACATGTAAAAGTTCCAACTGTGCATGAATGTAGGCCCATGACTCTGCACAGTTCAATCTGACCAGCCTCCAAACCCTGACATGAGGTAACATTTGTATCACTGAAAATCATGCAGAAAGAGTAAATGATGCTAGAAATTCAGCACCTATGCTACTTTTGAGGTTAGCTGTGCTGCCAGTGTACTGTACATTGGGATTGTGTAAGCAAAAGAGTGGTGACATGCATGTGATCGGGTAAAGTCAAGTCATCAAAAATCAAATCAAAATCAAATTCAAATTGTCAAATCAAATTGAGTCAAAGCTGTATCGACTTCTGCTGTTGTATCAGTTTTCTTCATATATGTGCCATCAGTACATCTGACTTTACATCTATAACTCATATATCACATGTGCCATTTGAGAGAAGTCACAGACAGTGTGTGTGAAATGCCATGCTGCTGTATAACCATTTGCCGTGGTGTCTTGATGTGTGGTGAATGGATGACCTGACTCTCACCTCCCCTTTCCTCTCTTCCCAGTTTGTTCTACTGTTCTCTAATCTTATTACAGGCTTTCAGCTCTTCAGGCAGAGTAAAAGGCTAAGTATGTGTGTCTGTGTGTGGTATCAGCATTTTTATTACATTTTCATATGTAACTGAGATTCCCACTGAGGCATAGCAGAGAAAGCCATAATAACACTGAGAGAGGCAGAAAATAAAGGGAAACATGGCAGCATCAGTGAGGTATATATATATATAAATATATAGATATATATAAATAGAAAGATATAGATATAGAGATATTAAAATTTTCTGTGATTAATTGATCAACATTAATCACATATGTATTTATTATTTTTAAAAATTCAATTCACATTTTTGAGCACAAATTCCACTCATTTAAAATGTTGTACAAGCTCCTCATTATCAACAGAATTATCTTGCAAGTATTTCAAAATAAAATGCCTTGTATTAACAACTGACGGGATTCTGTCCACAGAGATGTTGTCAATGGACTTTTATTTTGAAAGAGAAGCAGGGAAGTGTTGAGTAGAACAGACATCTTTGTATTTCCTCATTCCTGCGGCAGAGAAAGACTTTTTCACTGTAGTAAAAGGTGGTAAAGAGTCAATATAATTCTCAAAATGCCATTTTCACCATCTATTTCTGCTTGCTAATTGTGCGCAGCACACGGGAAAAAAATGGCGAGCCACCGTTTCTCTAGATGTGCTGCGGCTGAGACGTGCCTGACCAGCGCTGCTCATGCAGCCAGTGTGTCTGCTCTAACCTGTTAACACGGCGCCGCTGCTAAAGGCTTTGGGTTGAGGTGATATTTCAAGCTTGAAGTACTCCGGTGGTATGAAAATTCATGTTACAAAGCCAGTGTGGCCTTCAGTGACACATCGGGTCAAAGTACACCACGGAACGAGATTAATCAGCGTTCTTTTTTCTTTTTAACAGATTTTGTCTGTGATTAATTCATCAAAATGAATGCGTTATTTTGACAGCCCTGATATATATATATATATAATATATATATATATATGTTTCCCTTCATATTGTGGTCATAGATCTGATAGATCTGTCCTGTATAACTAATCTATACCACACTGAACGTAATTATCTCTCTGAACATAAGATAAGCCATGCTTAGGGTCCTTCAGGAGTTTAATTTAAAACCATTTCAATTATACACATGAAGAAATACAAAGCTGTTAAATGGAGCCTTTTTTCTGAACAAAGCTTTTTAGGGCGTAAATGTTGTGCAAGAAAAAGACAAGCAGGGATGAGACACATTTCATTATACAGTGGAATGATGACAAATCTAATTTGTGCAAATGTTAATACTTCAGTCTCAGTTCCCTCCAGCCTAATGTGATGTCTTCACATTGCTTGCTTTGTCTGACTAACAGTTTACATCCCAGTCTACCTTCACATATGATGAAGAAAAGCAGCCAATCCTCACAGCTGAGAGACATTATTCAGAGTGTGAAAACTGCTCGATACAACTAATCAATTACAGAAATAGTTGCCAATTAATTTTCTGGTAAATTTATTGGCTTATTATATCAGCTCTGATTAGGGTCATGTCTGAAACAGGCTGCTCTCACACACTATTTTCCTATGAAATGTATTGTACCAAAATTCATACATATGCTATGTAATGATGGGCCAGTAATTAGTGTACAACCCATGTATTTTGGAAATCTGTTTTGACTCAGTTTAGGGTATGTCCTCACCATGTTTCTTTTCCTAAAGCTTTCAGAACTTTACTAATTTTGTGTACCTTTATTTAACTTCACATGACGTCATATCTGGGCCGCTGTTTCATAGGGTATAAAACAAGTTGTTGTACGAAGATAAATCGTGTAAATACACCTTAAGATCATATGTGCCACTAATTCACATCCTTTGTGCTGTGTTTTTTCTTTTCTTTTTATGTTATTTTATGATATTAGTGTGCAAACTGACAGTACGTGGGTTTCCATTAATTCTCAAATTGTGCAAACTGAAATTGCGGATATAAAACACACCCAATGTAAATACGTCAGTTTTTGGCTATGTGCTTGTCAGTAGGAACTGGCTCCCTCATGATGCAGCAGGAGCTACAAGAGCTGTTATTGCATCACATAACTCTTCAAAAGTTGAGTGGATCACCTGGAAGTTTTGAATCCACAATTCCTCCCAGAAATCCTGATTTGACCTTGTTTTGAACATCCATTGCCATTTTCCTGGAATGTTATCAACAGAGGAGAAGTCGCAGAACATCACTCAGTGGAAACTCAGCCATCTCACAATTGTTGTTTATCAACACTTCAAAAATGTTGCTTAAATTTTTCACAAATCTGTAATGGAGAGCTGCTTAATGTTTCACATTCTATCCAATGTCTCCTTGACTGTGATCACTTCTTATATTGGATTGTTTTAATATTAATGCAGCAATGGACATCGAATAAATCTCTGACCTTCACTCTGTAAGATGTGCAGATGCACACAACACAACAGTCCTGCATGTGTGTTTTTTTCACTAAAAGACAGTACAGACGGGGCACAGGAGGCAATAAACCAACTGCTCTGAAAACAACTATTAACTTAAAGCACACTGTCTTATTTTTCTTATAAAAAATGTGTAAAATGAATAACTGGACACCAACTGTGGAACACTGCTTGTTTTAAAGTTGGGATGTCTGAAGAATGAACCAAGATAACCAACATGTCATGTGAAAAACTGTTAGCCTGATGTTTTTTGCAGACAGGAAGGCAATGTAAGCTCAGTGTGTGTTCATGTTTCTGACAGACTGGCAGGCTTTACAATCAGTGCTGATTGATAAATATAAGAACTTAATGCCAATAACACACCAAGTAGCAGCAAACCTGTGGTTAGCTGCCATGCGGTGGCTATGGCAAGCTTGGGTTTGATTCTGCAGCAAAATGCAGTGAAACTAAACGTTGGCGTAATTTAAATTTAAGAGGCAAAGCAAATTGAGAGAGCACCTGCAGCAAATCAATATCAGTGTCCTGTGACTCCTTTGACATGTTGACCTATATCACAAAAACTTTCTACCCGCCTGAAACACATGAACACGCCTCCCGGACAGAGAAAAAATGTGATTAATCCTGTGTGCTGCACTGCATCGCAGCTTGGTGTTCTTTTAGTGTAACGCCTATAATTAGATTCTTCAGTCAAGACGCCCCCGGGCGTTTTTGTCAGTCCAATCTTTAAAACAATTAAAGGACATGAGCACAAAATGAAGTGTGATGAAAATGGGGAGCGGCACGGCTCATGTCTGCTGGCTGCGTCGCTGCTCTCAGCTCGGTGCTGACTGTCAGTGAAGTCACACACACTCCTTCTGAACCAGATACTGAGACAACGTCCGCTACTGCTGTCAGGTCACTACGTTTACTAGGGCTGGGTGAAAAAATTGATTCATCAGTGCATTGCAATATGTTTTTTGCCAATTCAATAATGATTCATAACATCTTGAAATTGATTATTTCCGTTGTAATGACACCCCGCTCCTGTGGGGGCAGTGTGAGCGCCGCCAGAGTGTGATTGACGTTGTTCAAAGGCCCCGCTTGACCCCCAAACAACGTCTGATGTTTATTCATTCGAATGAATTATCTGGGTATTTCTGACATTAACACACATAGCTGAATCGATATCAAAGCAACTGCATCAATATTGAATCGAATCGAATCGTGCCCCAAAGAATCAAGATTGAATTGAATTGTGAGGTTCTTGACAATGCCCAGCCCTAACGTTTACATGATGTTAGAAAAAGTCTTGTTATTGTGTTAATCAGACTAAAACTGGACTTTTAAAATACCTGTAAACATGTTAGTCTGACTGAAATTGGACTAAATTAATTTCTTGAAATCGGACTAACACACCCAGATCTGACTGGAAGTTGAGATATTCCGTCATGTTAACACCTCAGTCAGACTTTAACCGGACTTTAACGCTCTGCGCAGGCTCCTGGTCGCTGCACCAGCCTCCCTCTGTGGTTAGGGATGGGACTATTTGTTACCTATGAGGGGAGAAGGGGTGGTTATAAAAAAATATGTAAGCATTGAGGAAGGTATGTGTGTTTAATTTTGGGTTAGATGAGAGACAAACTACTTGAAAATGTAGTATTTTATATTTATTTTAAATAAAAAAGACACACCCCAGCCACAACAGTCTCACAACAGCGGCACGGAAGCTAAGCGATGTACTACTGTGGACGTGCTGCAGCAAAACATATTTTTAAAAAATCAATATTAGTGTTGACTATATTTAGCTGTTCTCTTTCACAACAGCTGATGGAGGCAGTGGTTGAGCAGTAGTTCTGCCATTCAGTGGAGTAAAATGAAAATTTATCTCAGAGGAGTTTTTGGTGTTTTTGATGTAACGGTTTCAAATCCAGTGCGCTAGGGGCTCTTACAGCAAGGTAAAGCTGTGAAAATATTGAAAATATAGCGTACACTTAGACTGATATTGATTTTATTAGGTGGCTTTAAACACATCAATGGAGGTGGAGTTTGTTCAGCGCTGTTTGATTTTAAGTACATAATGCAGTGGTTTTCTACCACAAAGTTATTGTAAATAAACAGTTATGATGGTGATTTGATCAACAGCACGGACTGTTGCTATAGACCTATATAGTATAGGTCCAATAGCAAATATAGACCTATATTATATGGCGTTCTGCCACCAGGACAGTATTACCAGCTGATCAGCGAATGACTACAGTAGAACAGAAGTAAAATTCAAGACATTTACAAACAAAATATCAAAATTTCACCACCTCTTAATAGATAATGCTTTGAAATGCAGCGCTACAGCTCACCGAGTCAATAAAGCACCAGACTTAAAGGAGATGCATTTTATATGTCAGGTCTTTTTATTTTCCTCAAGAAATTAAGCAGTTAGTTACCGGTTAATTAGTCTGCATTTCGAAAGTGAAATTAACTGAAACAGACATCCCTAGTCAGAGGTCGAACATAAGACTTGACATGAAGGCTAAGCCGTTGTAGGAGTTAATGAGTGGCAGTTCTGCAGGTGAGCTGGACTCTAAGTGGACAAAACACATTTCTCTTTTGTATTGAAGGTATATTTAAGAAAAAACATTTAATACATAAAAATGTATTTTAAAAAATGCAGCAGCCATCTCACTAACAATTAAAATGAACCAATGTATTAATCTATGCCCCAATTCTGTCCAACAATGCCCCTGCAGTAAAACAGAAATAGCTTTTCAATAAACAATGAATGCTTGTAAGCCTTAAAAATATAATTAATAAATAACAATGCAAACAAAAAACAAACACCTGTCCAGTTACTTTTCTCTAGCTATAGGTCAGCTACAGATGGAGGCTGCAGGTACTAAAGTAGGACTGGTTATGAATCCTCATTATCAGTAACGCTAACTGTGTCTTTAGCATCGAGTGCTGAAAAGTGTCAGTGACACAGATTCATTCTGTGCCGACGGCTCCGACCTTTCTGCTTACTTCTTTAGTAGAAGAATCTCCATCTGCTCAGATTATAGGATTGGCTAACAAGACAAGTACATGGCTCAACTTTCTCTGAGACATCACCACTATGGACAGTAGAATACACAGGCTCCCCAGACAGCCTTCCCTCTACAGTATACTTATCGAAGAATTAAAAAAGAGCAATAAAATCATTCACAATGTCGGAAATCGGGATCACACACATTATTTTTAAAGTCAAAATTATTGAAATGCATGGATCTTGTGGAAGTGTAAACAGTGCAAATAATGTTTAAAGCTACTTGTTTTGTGAATTAAGTTGTTTATTTAGTCAATGTATTTTCTGTGATTCAAATTAAAGGGAAGTTTTCATTTTAAAATTCACAGGGTGCAGGACAACTGAAAAGTTTTTGTATTTCAATCTGCAGTGTCAAACTATGGAATAAATTAAAGACAGAGTTGAAGCAATATGAACCAATTTTAAAAGATGTTCAAGGATTTGATTTCCATGAGGTACATGGGCGAAGAAGAGGTTTGACAGTCACCAGATGTTTACAGGTTTGAACTGGGATTATTGTATAATTATTTATTTTGTACTATTTGGTTTTATCATTTCCTTTCTCTGCCTCTTCCTCTTTGTAAATAATGTGTTAATATGTTTACATATAGTTGTATATAGTTTATATATAACAAAAGAGACCCTACTGTGTTTATTCCTTCAAGAGCCATTGTAATTGATATTAATGTTAGTAATTGCGAGATATTTTATTTTGTGAAACTGCAATGTTTTCCTGGATGATTATCGTGCCTTGAACATCTGATATTGTTGCAACCTCGCTGATAATCCACATGATGAATGGGATTGAACAGTATCTGTAGAATCCTTTCAAAAGATCACCGAGTCCAATTTGAAAAATTAACCCCCAGAGAAATCTTTTAACCTGCTCAGGAGGACCTGCTCAGCCCTCGACACCTGAAGACTGCGGTCAAACTCAAGCATGGTGACGGCTTCTTAATGTAACTGTCTGGAACAATAAGAGCTAAAATGTTTTCATTTAAATAGATATATTATCTGGTCCTTCTTAAAACCAGTTCACTTTCATTTAACATTCCAGTGAAATCTAATATTACTGTCAAACCAACAGCACAATCAACCTGAATAAGTCATGGCGGGACAACGATGTCCTTGACCTACTGATCAGTGAAATCTTTGCATAAACCTTAGAGCATATCTGGAATGAGAAAGATTTCATGGTCCATTCCACATGTGGACTAATTGACTGATTCCCTAGCTGCATCTATTTATATTAACATTTTTTCAGCTTTGCAAAATTCTGGCTTCATTTAACATATTTGGGATTTCATAAGAAAAGTCACATTTCTACAAACGTCACTGAACTTACCACAAGAGCACTTCCTGGCATTCCACACAGCTATCAAGAATTTGATCACTTGGCGAATGAGGAAGCAGAAAATCACAGTACACATTGTTGCCCATGGCAACAGTAGGTCCGCCTTGCCTCGCGATAAGCTTAAAGTTAGCCCACTGCGCACAGCACTTCTATGCAGATGACAGGAAAATTGATAGAAGCTGGATTTGTTCCTTTTTAATCCAAACTGAATGGGTCTGTAAAAACGTCAGAGAAACTTCAGAAAGCGGTCCGAGGAGCAGCCCCGAAGCTCTGGTAAGAAGCACAAAAGCGAGGCTGATGTCTGCCAGAGCTAATGAGTTTATCACAGAGCTGCAGATCACATCTTATACCAAGATTTACCCCACGGCCACAGCCGTAATCACTGCAGGACAGCTTCTCATTCAGCAGCCCACCTCGTGAACCCAGTCATTCAGAATCACTGTTTGGAAACGAAAAGGCTCGGTAAACATCTTTGAAACCAGTTAAGAAGTATTTTGACAAGATTACCTATACATGTTTGGGATTCATTTCTGATCTGACATTGGCACTGCGTCCTCTTTTTAAAGATGAAGGCTGACATCTCCAGAAAACAGGATGAGGAAGAGAGCAGAGTGTTGCTTGAAGAAGCAGCTTGGTATTGGGGCTTGTGCTGTGCTCCGGGCTGCATGATGCGAGCTGGAATGCCAGAGAAAGCAGTGCCAGGATCAGTTCAGAGACTAATCCCTACAAGATGAAAACAAGGAAACAAGGACAAGACAATACTGTAAAAAGCTTTTTTATTTCTAAGATCTGCTCCAGAGAGAGACTCTACACTAACAAAAAGCAGGTTTCTTAAAGAAGGATCTGCTCAGTTTTAAGGTAGCAGGGTTTCAGTGTCCTAAGCATCACATCTTGGTAAAGCCTTGCCTTGTTTCACATTGATGGGCAGGCGCAAATTGTTCTGATTATATGTCACAACACCTGGAACAGATCAGGGAAACTGTTTTACATCTGTCAGCTGAGCCGAGTCTATACGAGACCGTAATAGCCCTTTTTCCCCCTGCCACAATAATTTCAAGCAAAACAGCAGAGTTTATGCTGGAGTTATCTAAATGACTGGTTAACCCTTAGGGCGTGCTTTAACATTACACACACTAGTATCAGTCTGCACACAAAATGCACTTTTCAAAATCAAACTTTAAAAAATATCATCTACTAATATTTTCTACCTAACTAATTTTCTACTGTCACTGAGTTCATTTTTTTTAGTTTTTGATTCAGTTTTTACTCAGTCCTAATCATAAATATCAAATATACATTCATTTTCAGAGTTTTAACCCTTTAAATGACAGGTTTTTGTCATGATGCCAGTAGGTTTTTAGATGGAAAATAAATCACTCATTATTATCAATTATTTTCAATATACTACATGCTAATTACATTTTTTTTAATGATCAAAGCTTACGATATGTCAATAATTAGCAGCAACGTTGATTTTAAGAAATTATTTTTTTTGGTGCAGTGTCAAACACTCACACGTTCTGCACACAAAATGCAGTTTTGAAAATCAGGCTATAAAAAATGTTATACATAAATATGATTTTGTGCTTTCATTGAGTTTATTATTTTTAGCCAACGTCTTCAAATATCAAATAGTCATTCATTTTCTGAATTTTAAACCAGGTTTTTGTGATAATGCCACTATGTTTTAAGATGAAAAAAAAACCAAATTGAACAAATTGAATTTTTTTCAGTATACTACATGCAAAGTTTTTCCAGCATCACTGATTATGCACATAGTGGAAATAGCATGCATTTTTGCCATATGCAAAATATGGTAAAAAGAAAAAAGAAAAAAATCAGAGGGAAAAGCCCAAAACAACACCCAGAAATAATACAATGCATGTTTTATGCTTTGATGGCTGTGGTATCAAAAACTGCAGTTTGAATGGGTTTCAATGGAGCATTTTTTGCACTTGCACAACTGCAAGAATGTAACGGTTTTGTTTCCACAGTATATTGTAATTCCAACATTGCAAAAAAATACAAAAACTTGCCAAAATGTATGCCATATGCACGAACACAGCTAAAATGATCAAAAAATGAAGAATGAAAAGCAAGCTAAATGTGCCAAACAGTTCCTAAAGGTTTAAGATATTTCACTGGTTTTCAGCAAAGCTTTTATTGGATGCTTTGTTTTGCAGGTACCTCAGTGACATGACACCTGCACTTCCAATGCAGTGCTTTCATAGAAATGGATGAGGAGGCTATGGTTTTCGTGAAGCAATGCTAACAGTCTGAACTAGTCACAACAGTGGTTAGTCAGTTAATCATTAGCCAACTGACTACAAATGAATCTCCAAAATGATCAGTTCATATCTCGAGTCATTTATTAATGTAAAAATGACAATCATTCTCTGGTTCCAGCTTCTCAATTATGTCAATTTACTGTTTGTCTCATTTATATTTTTGTCAAATTCATCTCTCTGGGGTTTGGACTGACAGTCAGACAAAAAAAGTTCATTGATGATGTCATGTTTGGTTCTGGAAAATTTTGACGGGGATTTTTTTAATCACTTTCAGACATAGTATAGAGCAAGCATCACCAACTGGCGGACCTCGGTCCTGACCAAAACGCCGTCCTATCTGGACCTGTGGCCAAGTTGTAATAAAATCTAAGAATGAGAACAATAATCTTCATGGAGCGTTTTTTTCTTTTTCGACAGGTGCCACTACTCCAGTAAGCGTTTACTGTCTCAAACAAGCCAATCAAATGGATTGTTGATGTTTGCTACACAGAACCGCAGAAGAGAAATGTGGGGAAAGTGAGAAGATATGGCCTGCTCCAAAGTAAGGAAAGCAGAAATAATTTAAAGAGAGAGAAAGAGACAGGGACAGAGAGAGAGACAGGCTGCTCCACACTGTTGACACTTTTTATTTCTACTTTTTACTTGAGATACTTGTTATTTCACCTGAACTGTAGGCCTTAATTTCTTTTTTCAAGGAAAGGAAGAGAAGCTGAAAAGAATGTGAAAAAAGAGATTGTTCAAAGCTCTGTTTGCACTTTTTCTGGGCATTTTTTTTGTTCAAAAGGATAATGGTCTATTTTCTGTAATGAAGGCCTTCAGTTCATTGTGCCATAATATGTCTGTTTGTTAAAACTTTTGAAAATTGACAATAATTTTTGTTGAATGATATATGATATGAAATTGTATGTTGTTGATTTTATTTAATAGACATTATTAGGTTCGCACCTTAGCTGGAAGGAAATTTTAGACACTGGACCTCTTTGAATTTTAGTTGAATACCCCTGGTATAGACCCAACAGAAAACAAGTGCCTAACTATCCCGTAGCATCGAGTAAAACCAGAGCTCTCTGTCCACACTGAATCAATTAAATATGCACTTCTGTTACTTCATGTCAACAAACCACGTAGCTATCAGCTTTGCACTCAATCTCAAACTGGAGACATACTAGACAACTAGACAACTACTTTAAAGGTGGGTGATTATCCTACTTGGTTTATTCCTACGTTTGTGACTTAATTTGTTGAATCTCAAAACACACATTTTATATTGTGATATTAATTGGAAATTACATACAATATAATCAACAGCAAGTAACGTCAGCCTAGCTTGTTTTTAGCGATGGTGTTTTACCTTACCAGAAACTTTCAGCTTGCCAACAATCACCTTCCAGCTAGCTGACGCTGTGTTTAAGTTTCTGAAGTAAAAAAAAGTGTTTCACATAAATAATTCCTCATTTCAACTTCATAAATCAGTTGGTGATCATCCACTATGACACTTTCAAAGCGAGTGACAGATATAAATAGAAACACAGCATCCGATAAAAGTTCAGTTCACAACAGTACCTGCAGCCAATAAGGACAGCTCTTTTGCATAGTTTTAGTCTTTTTAACAGACCAACTCTGCCATGTCTGCTTTCATCACCCTAAAAAGTAAATAAACACGGTGTGCGCCACCTTCTCGCTGCTGAAATTTTATCTCTCATGTTTGACACCAGCTACCTCTGCTCAGAAGTAAATTACACGCCACCTGTATGACACTAGTTGCTCTTTTAGGAGGTTTACAAACATGATATTATAATAATCGTGTTCTGGCTATTTGAGTTAGACTTATCGCTGTGACTTATGCTGCTTTGAAATTGCCGGAATGTGACATAATGACAAACGCCGGTTCAGCCAGTTTGCATAGACTGGTTTAAGCTTGTGCACCAGACCGGCAAAACCAGAAACCGACCCAACTCTTACAGAAAAACAAAAATGAGAGGTCGAAGACAATGCGAACCACACTCCTCCATGTTTAAAGTCTAATGCTTTCTGAAAAATGAAAAAAATGAAAAATGCATTGCTTCTTCTACCTTCACCACGAGAGAGGACAGTGATTTCTCTCACTACTGTTTCCTGCCAACTGTTACACTCCTGATTTGATTACAGTCTGCTGTAGTAATTCTAGTCTGCATAATCATTCAAGGACAGTCTACGGAGAGAGAACAGCGGACATCAGTCACGGCAGGCTGTTTAATACCATGGAGCTTTTAGCCTGACCTGAGAGAGAATATAATGATAGTGATCAACACTAATAGACAAGGAGAATTGTAAATATATACACTATATTGTTTCCTCATGATTCCTCATGCAGCAATTTTTGTCATATCTGCTATTTATTGTTAGGTTTGATCTGGGGTCAGTGGTAGTTCAAGCTGCACAGCCACGTACAAGTACTGCTAACCAGATCAGCAGCGACACAAAGGTTAATCCAGGCTGGGTTTTGAATGCCACAGATAGACAGTGAGCCCGCTGAACTCTGTGGACTCTGGCTTGAATCCAGCCCCATCCAGCCCCCTACCAGCCCATTCCCCACTCACACATACTTGTTAGGACTTTCTATTAACTGGACTAATTCCCTAACTCTTGTAAAGTCAGATGGAAATCAGCTGTAGAAAAGAACATTCAGCTCTGAAGCCCATCATTGCAGGAGAGGCAATTTTAGCTATAGTGAGAGGCTGCAGATGAAATTCATTTTCTGATATCTGACACATTAATCAAAATGCTGATTAATTTGCACTATCCCAAATAAATGATTTAAAACATCCATCAACTGTAGAAGAATTTAGACATGTCTGGCTGATTAGTTCTCATTTCCTTCTTTAAAAAAATCAATGTAGTACTAATTAAAGAAGTATTTTAAAACTATCCAGTCTATGCCAGGGATACTCAACTTGCTTTGTTTGGGGTCCACTTTTGCAAAATGACAGGAGGACAGGAGGACAGGAGGCCAGCGGGCTGTCACAGCAGCCTCGTTTCTAGGTCTTTTGGACATTTCAAGGATCTTAGGATGTTTCTAGAATTTTAGGACATCTTAAAGATTTTAAGACATTTCTAGGATGTCAGGACACTTGGGGGCTTAGCTAAGACCTCTTGTGGAGGGTGAAGGTGATCCTCCACTAGCACCTTTTTGATAAACAAGCTTTATAATGCTGTTTTATGCACTCTGGCATCTTATGTATACTAAAAGTATAGAAACAATAACAAGTCTGAATCACTTTAATTATAATGTGAATAAGAAAATGGTTGGGTTGCCACGTGGCACCCAATCAGGGGCCACATTTGGCCCGCAAGCCATGAATTGAGTATCACTGGTCTATAGAGAAGCAAAAGTGGAAAGTGGTGCTACATGACCAGAGAAAATGGAGAAAAGGGACTAGTGCTACAGATGTACAGATGCTCACCGACTGCCCAACACTGACCAACAGCCCACTGTCAGCTTGTCTCTCTCTTAGGAGCTGACTACTGAGACACATTCACTACACCCAACCGCTCCAAAAACACATTGGAAGCAAATCTAGAGAAACAGCTAGGAACACCTGTGGAGAGGGGCTGCATGCGGGTGGCCAAAAGTGACACTGGCAAGCTCTGATTACGCACCTTGAGTGGAAAAGTTAAAAAATCTTTTAATTTGTATGTGCCCAGAAACCTCCAGAAAAACACATTGCGCAGTAGCAGAAGCGCGCCCAATTGATGTGCTGGACCATAGAGAAACAATGGTTTTACTGGTGGCGCTTCTCTATCTCGGTGTGATCGACCCCTAACTGCTGGCACAAATCTTTGTGTTTGTAGTTTATTAGTTGAATTATTGCCTCCATTTTCCTTTTTGTCACCTCAGTTTCTTAGCTATTTTCAAAAAGAACAACCAAACTGAGTAATATTATTTTATACTGTTCTACACAGCAATGTGTGCTATGCTCTCTAAACATGCAAACATGTTCTAGCAGAAACCCATAATTCAAGCATGAACCTGAAAATGAGCACAACATTTCTTCTTCAGGATTTGTGCTTCCAAAGGTTACCGAGGTCATAATACCCAGCCTGGCACAACTGTGTTCCTTCTAAAACTCTGCTGCATCCCATGGGGCTTAAACCAAAAGCTGAAAATATTAACCACTGAGTTCAATGTTGATTAGAAGGTTTGTTTATTTTTAACAGTCCTTCTACTGGAAACAGAGCCTGAAGTCGAAAGAGCTGCCGTTCCCTGCAGCCTCAGTACCCTCACTGTACAGCAGATGTCACTGGGAGAAAAAAATCACTCTTATGTAACGTTATTAACTCGGCACATGAATAGCACTAACACGCTCTGATGAACTCATACATTTCAGTGATCCCTGTCTGGAAGTCACAGCTTGTGGATGATCCCGCAGCATCCGTCTGCACTGAGGTTAGGATTTTCCCAGCCATGTTTAGGTGGATCAAAACAGAGAGCTGAACTCGCTGCCCCATGAGTCTATGCAGAAAAGGGTGCTCTGAGCTCATTTACAGGCTTCTAAAGCTGCTGTCACCTACTAATGCCTTCACATTCAAATGCACTTATTTTGAAGTGCATGCAGGAAGTGGTGCAGTAAAGATAGCTTTGTGGATGTTACCTTACCACTGCAACTTATCGAAATTGAAACCAATACCGTATCCAGTGTAGTTCAGTGATGTTTTGGTTGATACCTGATCCACTTAATGAGGTCAGTATCAATACTAATATAACAGATGCAAAAGTTGTAGCTCATTATTTTCAACAACATATAGAGGTGTTGGCAGCCAGAAGCAAACACACAGTTTTCCGGTCCTGTATGTATCAGGCTGTTGGTGCCATAAACATAATGCAAAATTTGCGAAATGCATCCACGGATGACATTGTGTGGATGCATTTCACATTTTCAGTGGAAAGACAGCATGGCTGCACCGTTTAAAGACCTGAGACTTGACTAAGTTGTGCCCTCTTAAGACTTGAGTCTTGAACTGGACTTGTAGTCTAAAGACTTGAGACTAGACATGGACTTGTTCTGATAAGACATGAGAGTCGACTTCTCCTCTACAGTTTGACTTTGAGTTTGACTTGACTTTTATATGCCCTCTATAGACTTGAGACTTGTCTTGGAAATGTCCTCTAAAGATTTAGGACTTGATCTGGAAATGTACTCTGAAGACTTAGATTTGACTTGGACTTGCATCTTATATATTTAAGACTAGACTTGGTTTACACCTCTCAGGATTAAAGACTTGATTTGGATAGGTCCTCTACAGACTTGAGACTTGATTTGGATATACCATCTAGAGACGAGATTTGTTCTTGTGCTCTAGAGACCTCATACTTGTCTTGGACTTGCGCTCTAAAGACTTGAGACTACGTCCAGACTTGCCCTGAACCTGCCATCAAATTTGGACTTACCACAAAAGACCTGAGACTTGCCTTTGATATGCACTCTAAAGAGCTGACTTGGAATTACCATCTTAACCTTGAAAACCTCTGCTTTTCACACCTAATTGTTGGGCTGGGCAATAAAATGATAATGATATATATCGTGAAATAACTTTTCCTCCATTGAAATATGAGACATATGAGAAGGCATTCCAGCTATGTTTTGACAGACAAAACAACAGCCAATGATAATAAGAATATCACAGCAACGAACCAAACATGTGGCTGGAAGAGAGTCACATGATGTTGTCTTGGGCAGCTGTGGCTCAGAGGTAAAGCCAGTCGTCCTCTAATTGGAAGGCCAGCGGTTCGATCCCCAGCTCCTCCGAGAAGTGGGAGTGACATGGAAATGAGAAAATGAGTGCCGAACAGGACAACTCCATGGACACAGTCCAAGGCTCAGAGGACGAGGACATTGTTGAAAAGAAGGGCCCGAGGAATTCAGTAGTGTGGCGATATTTTGGCTATATAAAGTCTGACTGACTGAGAACTGAGTGAGGACAAACAAACCTGCATTACAACAACAACAGACATTGGGACGAATATAGTGAAGGCCACATCACTAAACAACTGGACACGACTTGCAGTGCTTTGAGCATTGACTTCACTCAGCTATTGGTAAGTTGGGGAGCAGCATTATATAGAAAGTATCTATCAAAATTATTTTGGGTGTTGGAGCAGGTGCAGATAAGAAGACCAGGAGCTTGGTTCCCACCTGGCAGGATCTGGATGTGCTGGAGTCCGTGCATGAGGCCTTGAATCCACTACAGGAATTCACTGATTCACTCTCGAGTGAACTTTATGTGAGTGTGTCCTACCTTAAGCCAATGCTGCGTCTCTTCAGAACACAGATTCTGAACACATCTGAGGATGAAACACAGCTCACAAAAGACATAAAGACGACAGTCATGGCATACCTTGATGAAAAGTATGCTGACCAAAGAACTGATGACCTACTTGATGTGGCCACCCTCGTTGATCCACGTTTCAAGCTACAATACATCAAGCCAGAAAAGACTGATGCCATCAAAATGAGAGCAGTGTCTGAGATGCTGTAGGGAAACCAAGACCCGTCCACTTCAATCAGAACATAGGGAGCAGGAGCAGAAGAGGGAGGAGCTGCGGCAATGCTACCCAGAAGAAACAGTGAAAGTCACTGGGTAGTTTCTTACCCCACCACAGGACTCACTGATAAAGAGATAATGGAAAAGGAGCTTTACAACTACTTGCTGGCACCATATGCAGACAGTGAAATGGACCCCTTGCAGCGATGGAAGATGCATCAGGGAAACTACCCAAGAGTGAGCTGCCTGGCAAACCGCTACTTGTCCTGCAACCAGCATCTCCTCTGAGAGGCTTTTCAGCACACAGGGTAATATTGTGATCTGCCACAGGGCAGCTTTAAAACCCGAGGCAGCGGACAGACTTGTCTTCCTTGCCCGCAACCTGTAGGATAAAGTCTGGTCCAAAACATTGACTGCACTGAGGGACTGTAGTGCACTAAGTACAATTTCTTGTGCCTTTTTTTGCCTTAAAGTTTAAGCTGTTCACAGTAGAGTGAATATTAACATTTGAAAGCTGCTTGAATTTGCACTTAGGATAATATATATAGACTTGTTGTTTTTGGGGGTTTTTTTTGTCTATTTATTTGTGTTCTTTTTTCCCAAACAACTGAAAACTGGTTGAACCTAAACAAAGGAAAACATAGAGTATAAAATAATATTTTTATTGATCTATTTTTTTTAATTACTCGATAAATATAATCAATTTACCAAAAATAACATTTTAAAACTAGTAATTTATATGTCAATATTTTATTCAATCATCTTCAGTCATGACAGAGTATACACTGCAGGGCATTATTCCCCAATAAAAAATAGCCCAGTCTGAACTGGTAAACTGTGTTTTACAGTAGGGCTGAGTATTGTGAAGAACCTCACAATCAATTCAATTTTGCTTCTTTGGGTCACAATACAATTCGATTTTATATTGATCCAGTTGCTACAATATTGATTCAGTTATGTGTGTTGATGTCAGAAATACCCAGATAATTCATTAGAATACCTTCTCATATGGGTTCAACAAAGTGTGCATTATTTGTATTGATTTAGTACAAATTGACATCAAAACTTATTTTACCATTACATTATTCTTTAAAAAAAAAACAAAAAAACAACATTTTAAGTACAGAAAAATTCACATTTTTGCCTGAGCTGAACTTAACAAAAGGAATAAACATTTATACAGGATTTGTCTACCTGCATTTGTTTGTGATCCACAGCTTTAGTGTTAGCAACAGTTTGCAAAACCTCTGCGTGGTGTGTCAGCTCAAATGGTTACATATTTTAATGAATGAACAGGCGTTGTTTAGGGGTCAAGTGGGGTCTCTGAACACCAATCACATTCTGGTGGCACTCACACTGCCCCCACGGGAGCGGGGTGTTATTACAACAGAAATAATCAATTTTAGGATTTTATCAATCAATATTGGATTGGCAAAAAACATATTGCAATGCACTGATGAATTGATTTTTTTACAGCCCTATTTTACAGTCTGATATAAAGTGTCTCCAAAATAAAATGAATGCAAGAGCTTGTTCCATTCAAGTAAAAGGAATGTAGTGCAATCTACATTTAGCAATCCAACAGCAAAATGAATAAAACAATGTAAAATACAAGTCACTTTTAGGAGGAGTTACAAAACAGTCTTACAGTAACAAACCTCAAATCTAGCAGTCCAACTAAACATCTTTCAGCAAAATTAGTGCAATTTGAATAACACTAAAAGTTCTCTAACAGAAATAATTAGAACTAGTACATTCTTTCTGCATTAAAATAGTCAGGCCTTAGTTGGGCCTTAGGCCCGTTTCACGCAGCGCGAGCGAGGAGCGCGACACGTCAGCCTCGCCAAGCAGCAGTGTGTTTCATGCGTGTGGTGTTCACACATGCAGCGTTGTTGCAATGTCACTGCTCACTGCTATTAGTACTTTGTTTCCACATTTATAAGCACAAACTCCACTTATTTATGAAGTCGTGCAAGCTCCTGCACAGCCAACAACCTGGTTCAGTAAATGTTTCAAAATAAATGCCTTGTATGAGCAACTGATGGGATTCTGTTCAAAGGGTCACTGTTAGAGGGCTTTTGTTTTGAAAGGGAAGCAGGAATTGGAAGTAAAACAGCTGTCTTTGTATTTCCTCATCTCTGTGACAGAGAGACTTTTAAACATAATAATCAAAACACCATCTTCACTGTCTATTTCTGCTGACAAACGCGTGCGTCACGCGTAAAAAATCGGTGAGCCACTGTTTTCTCTAAATATGCTGCAGTTGACATGCAGCTGAGACACACCTGACAGGCGCTGCTTAAGCAGGCAGTGTGCACGCCCTAATTTGATAACATGGGCGCCAAAATTAAAAACAACACACTCAGTGCTGCTTACGCTATCCTGACGCGTGCTGTGTGAAACGGCCCTTACATCCTCCTTGCGATGTGTCGATGCACGTTACATAAATTGAGGTATGTACGAATTGATTACGTTGATTATGTCGACGCGTCGCCCCAGCCCTAATCGTGATATATATCAATATCGACTGATATGAAAAAAATTATCGTGATAAGGGTTTCTTCCATATCGCCCAGCCATACCTAAATGCTACTTCTAATCAGCCAATCAGCTCTGAGTCAGCATGACAGGGTCCCTTTGACGAAAAACCATTAGTCAGTTATTATATGTGACACGCTCTAGTGTCGTGTCATAGCAGCCCAAGTCTTCCCTAATAACTGACTCAGCAAGTTCCTTACGCAGCCACCACCTTTGTCCACCATAAGCTATCAGTCATACCAGAACAATTGGAGCTTAGAACAGTGAAACTGTGTGTTGTCCTGGCAGATAGTGTGTCCTAACGAATTCATCTATTAAACATATTAAACAGAAACAGAAAACAAAAAGGCAAGCTTAACGCCCGATCATCACATGAGCAGAGCTGCTGTTGACCTGATGTAATGTAGGCCAGTGGTTCTGAAGACTGAAAGGGGGGTTGGATTTTCTTACTCTAACAATGACTATTTGAAGCATTTGCTCATTAATTAATCTCAAGGAAGGAGAATTAGTGGAACCATTTGGTGCCCCACTTCAGTGCTGCAGAGAACACAACCATGAGAACACTCGCCTTTGTTTTCAGGGGTGGCAAAGTAGAAAGGTTTAAAACCTCTAATCTGATTGGGGGCAGCCATCTGGAAGACCAGCCTCCTCCCCTCCTCACACACTAACACACACCATCCCTGTACTCCTGTGGTCCCCACACGTTCCCCCTAATGTGACCAATCATCTGACTACTCCGCTAAAATCATTTGAAGGAGCCCTACTAAAAAACAATAATAACGTACTTTTGAAGGTCCACAGTGTGTGTTTGTGACACTGAGAGCGTGTGTCCATTTCTCATGCGTACACACATGTGACAGGTCGGGTGTGTCAGGCAGACACAGTCGGAGAGACTGTTTTCCCTAACATGGTGTCAGTGATGGCATGACAGATGGGACTGCAACTGCTAATACAGGATTTATATATGAAAAATTAACTACTGCAAGTATACTATTACTAATAATAAACTTGATAATTTATAAAAAACACAATAACGTGCTTCACAATAAGACAAAAAGAAACAACAACATATAAACTAAAACAGAATAAACAAAATAATTACATGCATATAAAAGGCTATTACCAGTAGGGATGGGGATAGTTAATTTTTTATTCATACTGAAACCATTATTGAAACTCCTTAACGATGCAACTCTATCAATAGCACTATTGATACTTTTCTATTATTTGGTGGAAAGACAAGGCGACAACACATTTTTCACAGAGCTGGTTTTGCTTTTATTGCTTTTAATTTGATGAAATGTCCTAAACATAGAAAAATGTTTTGTTTCTGTTTCAAAAATTATTTCATTTCCACAGTTAAATGTCACTTTCAGTCATATTTTTATTGATTAGGAAATAAATTATTGTTCTTTAATTTATATATTTACTTTTAAAAATCTTGGCATCAGCAGTTTTGATGATGTATTAGAAGATGATTAGAGCTCATGATAGGACATAAAACAGATTGTAATTCCATCTCTACGATCCATTTTATATTGCTGGGAAAACTAATTTCTCAACCAAACAGCTGTATAATTAAAAGTTTCTTGCCAAAAAATATTCTCATGATGATGTTTTACTGACGATGCTTTATTTACCTTTGCCTAATAGTCATTTTTTCTGAGCTGACCTTGAACACATCACAATATAACCTTATGCAGCCTCATTTATCTGGCTAATTAGCACCTCTTATCCTGTGGATGGATGACTATTTTTTCCTGACAGGACTTGTTACAAAGTTTGGCTGTGTTTACTACTGCTGCTGTGAGAGGATGATGATGAAAACATCGAAAATGGAGGTGGTGGTTGTTGGAACAATGGACTTACTAACTAGATTACAAGCAAGAGTAACCAAGAGGGTTTTGGTGAGTTTTATTTTGTTTCTGTTGCATTTGAATGAAGTGCCATGGGGGGGTTAGCACCGCACACTTAAACCGTCACATACCGTAGACCCTGGTGAAATTTCTTGAAAGTATGAAGGTAAGAATATCACAGTACTGCCCAAGCGTACTCCTTACCATAACTTTGTTTCTACAGGCTCAAGTACTGAACCAAGCTTTAGTGTAGTAATGCAAGCAGGGCTGCATCTAGACACCGAGCCCATACATTATTCATGCTCACTTTAAACACACACTCATTTCAAATAAAACATTACATGACAAACCACACATACACCACTTCTCTTCACACTGTCTATCACTAAGGCTCTAACACTAAAAACACTATGTAGACTAACTGTATCATTAAAATCACTTCAAAATTCATTGTAGAGTTGATCGATATTAAAACAAAATTCACTCTACAACAAATTTACTAACAGCATTACATTTCTCGCAGCAGAGAAAGACCAGTTAATATTTTCCTTAGCATTCTGTGTCTGAACCGACAGTGCTGACTGTCAGTGGATATCATCGCTGAATCTGACTTTGTTCATTTCATGTAGTGGGCACAATTCTTTCTTCCTGGAGCAGCTTAGTTTAGAGAGCAACTCGCAGGTTGATTTTTTTTTCTAAATTTATACCTAAAGTTTCCTGGAAGTGAAGCACAAATCAGTTGTTCTTTCATGTGATGTAACACAGTTGGAGGTATGACTGAGTAATGTTTCTTACAGAGTTCAGAGGTCCCAGCAGCACCTGGTGAGAGGCAGAGGAACTGAAGCACAGCTTAGAGTTTCTTAAGGAGCAACACATGCAAGTGTCAGGCCTCATCACAGACAAAAATGGCCCAGTAAAGACACACAAGAACTGATATCACTATATACACACACACACATCTCTGCACACCAAGTGGCTGCACTGATTTATGTGAAATGGGAGAAGGAGGAAAGACCAACCGGCAGGCAGTCAAAGACCTCTCCAGAGCTGCTGAAAAGGGCAGTCAGCAGCTCTGGATGAGGAGAAAGAACTCCACTTGGGCCCTTAAGTGAGCAGATGGCATCTAGGGAGTGAGCCTGGGACACTGCTAGTCATATTTGAACCCTGTGGTGTTGTCGAGGGGTTATCGGCGAAACACTGAGGAAAGAGGGTGTCCACTTCATAACCCAAAAGATGCCATCTCTCACTTGATGGGCAGCTGGTGCTCAGGAGGTAGAGTAGATTGTCCACTAATCAGTTTGATCCCTGGCTTCTCCGCCTGGTGTGGTGCTCTTTGGAAGGGCTTGAGTGTGAAGGCTCATGTGCACCTTCAAAACTTGCAGATGGGTGCGCAGCAGGAAAACGTCCATGGAATGTGAAAAAGAGAGAATTCCTGCACACTGTTCCAAGCAGGTTGAATTCAACCTGATGAAGGTCTGACAAAAGAAACGTTCATCTAATAAAATTTTTTGCAAGTAATTGGACAGTGTGTGGTAATTCTCTCTTTTTCACCCTTCAGCAGGGCCAAAATTAGATCCTTATGACCAGATTGGCACCTTACGTGGCAGCCTCTGCAATTAGCGTATGGTTGCGCATTAATGTGCTGTGTGATGTGAGGCATTTGAAGTGGGAGGGGGACTGGAGGGACACTTTATTAATGCATATCCATCCATTCACCAGCTGACCACTCTATTGAGCGTATGCAGGTGTGCAATTAAAGAATAACAACTACTCCTATTGAACAGATATTTCTGAAGCAGACATAAAACTCTACAAAAACAACACCAGATGTTTCTGGGGTTTTTTTTTTGTTTTGTTTAAAAAAAAAAACTAGTTTGTAGATCTGAGAGAGGGATCCCCGTGGATGCATTAAGAGAAACTGGATACAGCACTGGCAGCGGGGCCCTGTTCATTCTTATGAAAGTTGCTCTGTAAAGCTAAAATAGATTAACTGCTGTGTATGAAGCTAACCGGAATATCGGCGTTACCTCTGTATCATTGGGTCTGTGGTGCAGGTGCACTAGAAACTTCCAGCCACCTAGCACAACCGAGCGGCCATCTTCCGCCTGCGGAGCAGCTGACATCCGGTTTAGCAATCTGCTAATTGAATGGGGATCAAATCATTTAATCTCTTTTTTAGCTTTTCAATATGATATTGAACGGGATGGATTAAATGCTAATAGTGAAATGGGTCATTTTGCAGGGGTTGTGATGCTTAAAAAAATGTATCCACTGATTTATAGACATATGTTTCCCACGTTTACGGCTGAAGTCTTTTTGTATAGTAGCGCATCACGTGACAGACCCTGGAACTTGCATTACCACTGTTTGGCCATTTGTAAAATTGGCTTCAAAGCCCAGCAATTTCCTAGGGGCTTGGGGATCCCTCCTCTGTTGCTCTTCCTGAGATTTCTTAGTTTTTTCCCCACATTAAAAGGTTTGTTTGGGGTGTTTTAATTCACATGAATGGAGGGTCCAAGGGCAGAGGGTGTGGGATGCTGCACAGATTCATGATTTTGGGCTGTATAAATAGAATTACCTCTGTGACACTGATGAATAAAATACTATATATCAGGATTATTAAAACAAACACCTTATTAGTAGGATACATTCACTGTTGATTTGGCTCTCTGAGATTTGTTTACTCTCCCGGGCAGAGCCCAAAAATCTATAAGACATTGCAACATTTAAAGTTTCTGATCTTTAACCTACTGTTGAAAATGAGCTGCAAACTATACCAGTGGGCACAGGAAGTCACAGCGATGACTCAGTCACTACAGTATTTCCTCAGAAATGACCAAATCCGAACAATTTTTCTGAGTGGAATTCAAATGCTAAATAGTTAATGCCCCTGAACAAACACACTTACTGCTGGAAAATTATTTAAATAAAAACTTGATGTTTTAGTTGTCCTCCAGATATTAAAAGGACCCAATCATATGTGTATGATTATTTGCAAGACAAAGCTAAGGTCCGTCTCTCATAGAAGACTGCATCACAAGTAAAAACACCTCCCAAACAAGAAATGACTCAACAGAAGCCATGTCTTTCTCTGGGATTTAATATCATCTTTTTGTTACATGGGGTATCTGACACTGATCAGCTAATATGGTTTTAGAATAGATGAATAGGTTCAGACCATTATTCTTACAATTCACAGCTCAGCTAACCGTACTGCTAAAAACACTAAATACCAGCTGCTGAAAACAACACAGTGCAAATTGAAAAGAGCTCTGCTGTTGAAGCTGACAGCAGTAAAAGAGCAGGGAAGATAGAGGCTTCATTCTAACTGACAGACCAACAGCTACTCTGATATGCTCTTTGTAGGGCCACAGGATGACAACTGTATACTAAAGAGTTCAATAGAATCAATCTGACAGGAGGAAAAGGACTGTCAAAAGCAGTCGTTACTGTAGCTTTAAAGGATCAAACCTTTTCACTATTAAAGCCTGATGAAAACCTATGCAGAATGCCAGCTTCTCAAATATGAAAATGTGCTGCTTTCCTCTGTTTTTATCTCCAGGGTTTGGATTGTTGGTCAGACAAAACAAGTTATTTATAGATGTCTCCCTGGAATTTGTGAACTGTGACACTGTTCACCATTTTCTGCCGCTTACTTAATGATTAACTGTACAAATTCTAAAAAAACCAATTCATAACAGTTGCAGTTCTAGGTAGGGCTGGGTTCTGAAATACATTGCTATATGACAAATACCTACCGCAACGTATCACACCCCAGATTTCCATGCCAGGTTGTGCGAGTGGCGAGACAGAGAATGAGCACAACGAGAAAAATAGAGCAAGTAAGTGTGTGTGCTGTGGCCAGAGCAGAGAGCATTACGTTAAGTAGCAAAGCAGTGTGCACAGTTTAGGCTGTTTGTCAACAAATAAATACTACAACTCCTCTAGACCTGAGCCAAGCTCCTGTATCTTGCTCGTCACCTGCTGATGATAGTGAAGGGGTTTAAAACTAAAGTAAGCAAGCTAAGTTAGCTTCCCAGGCTCTCTTAAAGTGGACTGTTAAGGTGGACCGCCTTTTCTAATAGTAGTGACAGTCTTAGCTACTCCTTTAGAGATTCTAAAAAAAAATCTGTCCGCTGAGTGTCTCCTTAATTGTGTAGTAAATATACAGTAATTCCCATTAATAACCAGGACTATGGCAGGCTGCCATAGTCTAATTTGTCCCATCATAGTCTCAACGGAGCTGGACTGTTAGCGAAGAGCGGTGTTAAAACACCGTTGGGTTATTTATAGTGCAGTAGAGGTGGAGACACTCAGCAGAACATCAGGCGCATTAGAAGTAAAACTAAATCGTTCATTCTGCTGGGCCTAAAACTCTTTCACTTACACCTCAGGAGTGACATTCAGCTGCAAAGGATATAAAAAGAACTCCGCCTGCTGCGCTGCATTCACGGACCCACAAAAAATGTCGGATATTAGAGTGAGACAACAGATTAGCGGTCTGCAGTTTGCAGGTCAGTGTGGGTGGTTAACAAAAGCATAACAAAACCGCCATTTTATCATCTATCACGATGTTACATTATCCTTGTTCCTATAATGTGTGAAGGGCAACAATTTGGCCAAAACTGCACACAACACACTAACAAATTCCATTCACACAGCTGCACAAACCTGAAATCCTGCAAATGTCTCACTACGAAATGTGACTTGAGAGGAAACAAAGACGGGGATCTGGAAAGTAAGGGATCTGGAGGTGAGTAAAAATTGGCACAAAGTTTAGAGTTGGCAAACCACTGATTTCTTATCGGTGCATATTGGTAAAAATATAAGCCAATACCGATATGCTCTGATAAGTCTGTTAAGTCGATATATCGGTCTGGCTTTAGACATGGTGTCTGTTAATCCTTAGAAAGTTAGCTAGGGCATAAATAATGTTTATTACTTTCAATATGAAATAGCAGATCAGGGAATTTTAAAAAAACACATTTAACCTACTGCACACGACAGGAAAATCTGGAAATATCATCTTTAGGAACACCAAAAAACAGGGGCTTTGCTGGCCATTGTCTGGAGGGGGAAACCGGCGACTGTAAATTGTCCGCACGTGAGAATGTGAGCTTGAATGGTTGTCTGTCTCTATGTGTCAGCCCTGTGATGTGATGGTCAGGTGACCTGTCCAGGATGTACCCCGCCTCTCAATGTCAGCTGGGATAGGCTCCAGTACCCCAGTCCTGACCCGGAATAGGATAAGCGCTTACGGATAATGAAAGAATGAATGAATAATATTGCAAAAATGTGATCAAATCCCTCTCAATGTTCCTGGACTCTGCAGCTCTAGGCTGAACGCTTTAGCTCCAGTCAGAGCCAGAAAAAACCCTGACTGTTAGTGTTTGCATAGACCAAATTATCCAGCATTACTCATCAAGACTGCAGACAGAAGCAGTGCACTGTCAGCAAGGTTCTCACTGTGGCCCTGATGCAAAATTCCAGGACTTTTCCTTCACGCTATAACTGTGTCAAAAGGCCTCAATAACCATAAAACTCGACAGATCAGGCTGTATGCAAGGTAATATAATCCCATCTGAGTGTATACAACATGGAAAATACTGACGAAGGGACGCTGTTGGGCAATCAACTGCGCAGGCACATTCAGGAGGAATTAAATTTGTTCCAAGTTTTTCACAGAGAGAGAAGAAAAGAGTGTAGAGAAGAGAAGTAACATGAGGTTAAGGGCTGGGCTGATTCACTAAACAAGCAGAACTTCACCAGGTTTTCTGAGCTACA
Source organism: Plectropomus leopardus (assembly GCF_008729295.1). Lineage (NCBI taxonomy): Eukaryota > Metazoa > Chordata > Actinopteri > Perciformes > Serranidae > Plectropomus > Plectropomus leopardus. Next base: position 30,383,773 of record NC_056474.1, on the reverse strand, counting down.
TGATTAAAAAAACATGTTTGTTTTTTTACAAACATCTGCTTAAATGACCTTTAAAACATGGTCTCTTCATTAGGGATTAGTCGATAATAGGGATGTATGATATTGTTTTTTTATATCCGATATGTGTATAACAATACATTTGGCTGATAGCCCATGCCAATATCAATATATCCATTTTAATTCAATTAATCATTCAATCTAATTTGGGTGATCGTCAAGTCTCTTCTGTAGAGGAATTAACATATTATCCATATTCTTATTGTAGTAATGTGGCCCATTAGCAGATGAAGACATCAATACAATGCTTTTCAATGTATGTAGTATTCATTTAATGTGGAAAATAAGAAAAATACTTCATCTGATGATTGAGTTTTGCACATGTTCACTTTGTCAATAGAAATAAATAAATTATTGGTTTGCCATATTGGCATCAAAATAGGATGTTGGGCCAATTCTGATATTTCATTTTAAAGCTAATAGCAGCTGATACCAGTGAGGTGGAGAAAATCATTGTGTATCCCTCTTTAATAATTACCTACTTCTCATGGCCGATTTAGCTACGATAAGCTATAATTCAACATTTTTTAAGTTCATAACCTGAAATTTATGCACACCTGGGGTTAAGTAATTGAGCTGTTGATCCATTTAAAGCTGATCAGATCACAACGATGGATGAGAGGAGAAGCTGCTGTGAGTGAATGCAGAATTTTAGACCCAGCAGAATGAACGATGAAGTTTCATATTCCATAAGTCTGATGAATTGTTGCTTCATCTGTGCCCAGAGTACCATGCGCTATGGTGAGTATCATTTAATGAAAAACCAAATATATATTTCAACAGCACACCTAACAACCAGTCAAGCTCCAAAAAAATAGAAAATCTATTTGTGGCAGAAGCTGGAGTTTGAAGATTCTCAAAGATCATTTAGATGTTTTATCTAGGAGCATTTTGGTCTCTCAGGAAGTTGCAATGACATTGAACAGAGTTCCACCATACACTGTACAATTAATCAAATTTCAATTTCAACTTTAATTTCGGCTCCCAAAAATTACAAAAACAATGTAATCCACAAAAAACAATTTTCCACATTCCATTTTGCAAATGTACCCTGATTTTGTCTTGTGTCCTGAATGCCACGCTCACGTGTATTTCGGCCCCTCTTTCCCCTAGCCTAACCCTGTGCAGCAGATACTACTAGCGAGATCAGGTCAAGTCAAGTGAAGTCAGCGAGGCAATCAGAGCGAGGAAAGATAATGGAAGAAGAGCAACAGCGGTACAGAGAACAATTTCCGTTGTGTGGATCTGCTACATGGTGGTTGTTCCCTACAAGTTTCAACACAAAGTGGCCTATGACCAAATAATCCAAAAACAAAAGGAGAAAAGGACAACCGCATCAACATCCAACACAACGCAGTCATCAATTAAGGACACATTATACAAAGTAACTGAATAGGAATTAAATGAAGGAATTAAAAAAAGTTATATGAACAGTTGAACTTTAATTTCCCTCAATACTTTTCCCATTGAGCTTCTTTTATGTTCAATAAATGCAACATGTTTACAAAGTCAATGAGTAATTGTGCTAAATAATCAGGATTTCATTATTGACCAAAATAATCGTAATTATGATTTGTGCAATAATCAAGCAGCCCTGCACTATAGCTCATATTAAGCTGTGTCTGTCTCTGGAAAACACTCAAATACCATTTGTGATAGTGAATGAGTGTGTTATAGACCATAGTTATGTTACCTCTCGTGTGCTATTAGTCAGTGTGTTGTGACTGCACCAAGCAAGTCATCCAGAGTTAATCCCTTGCCCTGCAGAAATGATCACAAGCTACAGCAGTCCAGGAATTATCCACTGCCCCGGCAACCTATTTCACCAGCTATGGATGGACCTCCGGGGCTACAGAGAACTACTGAACTGTTCATACTTGACAACAGAGTGAGCCTTGACTTGAGTATAAGAATGACACTGTTGAACTGAATGTAAGAGGCTAAAACTGCACAACTGACTCTAATGGTGGATTTTATCCTGTGTATGCTACACCTGTCTCATTTTTTTATTTTAGGTTTAATTTAAAATTAAAAGACTAATAAATCTACCTTAAACCTTTAAGAATTATGATCAGAGCTTGTTTATCAAAAAATCTCCTGATAGAGGTCCTTGCTAAGCCTGATGTCCTAAAATCCTAAAACCATCCTAAAGTCCTAAAAATGTCCTAAAATCCTAGAAATTTCCTAAAGACCTAGAAATGTCCTAAAATCCTAGTAATGTCCTTAAATCCTACAAACAACCTAAAATCCTGGTGATGTCCTAAAATCCTGGAAATGTCCTAAAATCTTAGACATGCCTTGAGATCCTAAGGACATCTTAAAATCTTAAAACTGTCTTAAAATCATAGAAATGTCCATAAATACAGAACATGTCCTGAAATCCCAGAAACGACCTAAAATCCTAGACACAACCTAAAATCCCAGAAACATGTATGGGGCTACTGCAACTAGACCCTGGTCTCCTATCATTTTGCAAAAGTGGCCCCCAAGCAAAGAAAGTTGAGTATCCCTAGAGTGAGGTATTAATACATGATATATTGAGTATTAAATGGGGCCAATCTTCAAACATTCAAAACAATATCCAGCTCTGGTCATAAGCAAATACAAAAATAACTGTCCACAGGATTATATAAGTCTGGAGATAAATCAACAAAGCACTTTGAAAGCCTCCATATGTCCAACTGCCCTGAAAATGTAAAAACCCAGTCCTTACACAACACAAGCAAGGAGGCTAGCCGTGTCCAGTTGGTAGGTGCAGACTGCACGTGCCAGGAGCAGCACTTTAGCAGTTGACACAAACACTAACTACACCTGCGTGCGTGCGTGCGTGCGTGCATGCGTGCGCGCACTGGTGGTGCAATGCAATGCCAAACCCCCATCGATAGAGCAGCACAACCATGGATGTATAACAGCACGGAATGTCTCTGTGTTCCTGAGCTGGAGGCTAACTCCAGACCGCCACACCGAAACCTAGCAGCACACACCGCTGTTTATACAACACACACACACACACATTAACGTTAGCTGTCCAGCTAAACTGACAAATGCTGCGTTTGATTAAAGTGTCTGAGCCCCTGCCTGTATGACAGTATGTCGAACAATAGCCATATTTTCGACATGACTGGAAATGAAGGAAAAAAAGGGCTCCTGCGTACCGACAGCGGTTTCACTAACGTTTCAGTGATTATAGGTGTGACAGGTAGCTATGTTAGCATCACAACTAAGCTAGTTAGCGGTCCTTACCTGGATATCGAGCTCCAGAAAACAAAGGATGCTGCTGCGGTTTCTCTCCGTTAGGCTGATGCGTCTATTCGGCCTGACAGCATCCTGTTCCCAGCCAGCAGCACCTCGGGCAATCTGGGCAATCTGCACGGCAAGAGAAGCGGAGCTTCCGGTCAAAACTTTCACAATTAAGGCCGAATCGTGTCAAACAACGGTTTAATAATAATAAATAATAAATAAAATAAAATAAGAATGAATTTTAAAATATTTTTGGATACATTTCAATGTCACTTAAGCTCCACACACACACACACACACATTTTTTTTTTAAAAAAAAAAAAAAAAGAAAAGCAAAAGAAAAAACAAATAGACCTAACACTTGACCATTTGTACTGTGTGAACCTCTAATGAGTAATATGCGATAGGTAGTATCAAAATATGCTGTAATTATAAATCTGCCATACATGAGTGTGTGTGTGTGTGTGTGTGTGTGTGTGTGTGACATGTAGTAAAACAACAGAAACTTTAAAATCATAAGGCTACATTCAAGGTGAAAATAAGGGTTGAACAAATCAAGAATTTAGGCTATATAATGATTTAAAAATATAGCCAATGGGAGTTTGATACTTTTTTCACAGTAACAGGATCCTCCCAAGTATGCTACAAATGTATTCCTGCACAGGCTTTTGTTTTGAAGGTTATAATCACATGTTTTCCGGTTCTACCTCCATTTAAGCTGGCCGCCTTGACGCAGCAGTCAGCGGCTCAGTCTCTGCAATGAGACAGAAAGATGCCACTGAACAGGAGAGCAGAGAGAGGCAGACTGCTCTGTGCTGCATTTTATACCCCCTGTAATTAATAATACTCTGATATCTAGATTTTCAATTTGACTTCTTGTAGTATAGATCCACCACTATTTATATTTTTATCAAATTTGAGTCCATCCCAGTATTAGCCAGTCCGTCCTCCCCTTTGGTTTTGAATGGAGCGGTCCAGTCATTAAAGGGCCAGTGCGTGGCTTGTCTTTGACAGCTCAGCAGACCACATTGACAGCTTTCCATTTATCATACAGCAAAAGAGGGCAATCTTTCCATTCTAATTATTGTCTGAGAAGACACTTAATACATAGCCTAGTTATTTATCTATTTTTTTCTTTTCTTGCTTTTCACATTTTTTCTTTTTGCTGTTTTTTTTTTTTGTCTTTTCATGTCATGATTTGGGCGTGATGATGACTGAGAAAGAAATGTGTTGTAGGCTAATAAATGCATTATTAACTTTTGATCCACATCCGTTTTCTTGTGCTGTGTTAGACGCCTTTCATAAGTGTTTAAACCTCTGAAACTTGAGGAAATCAGTTTGATATCTCTTCAAAACATGGGAAAAATACATAATGAGCAACTTGGCAAGAAATAAACAAGTAAAGGAGATTAAAAAAGAGGTGAACACCCTAACATTTTCACTGGCCTCCATGCTGCTTTCTACTGTTTACTAACTACTACTACTACTGTCTTTCAGCAAAACAGTAAAAAACAAATTAAAAAAACAACAAAAACAAAACAAAACTAACAAACAAACAAAAAACACAACTAATTTCCCTTTCCCACTCCAAATTAGTGCATTTATTTGGATTTTTTAAACATGTAAAAACCCGCCATAAATAGGCTATAGACTCCCTTTCCAATTGCCCGTAGACTTGAGCCGTGTACACAGCTCTGCAGCAGACAAGAATGCCTGTCTTTTTTTTTATGATGTATCATGTTCAACATCATGGACAGGCCGTGAAGAAAACCCCATCCTCCTCTAAGGGTGCAGCCCACTATACGCAACTTCACGCGGCCAGAAATTCACCCCCATTCATTGTGTATTGGGAAGCGACTGATATCCTGTACAAAGCATGCTGGGATACCTGCAATGCGAACCAAGCTGGCGGCGCGACCAGAGGCAGTGACAATTTCAAAAATTCAAACGCATCTCACGCCAAACAGCCACTAAAGCTACAGCTCCAGTGACTTTCTGAACAGCTCTGCATAAATTCAGAAAATAGCTTAAGTGGAACTTTCTGTGGTAGCACTTTCTGCTCTAAGGTGTTTTTTCATGGTTTGGGAATGGCCCTGATACTCCTACTCCTGATGTGACGTATTCCTTTTTCCACCAAAATTAAGCCACATTCCCACTGCGATAAAAAACATTAACACCTGATAACATCTGGGTTTTGTGTGTAATGGGAAACGTTACAATCGGCATTCACATCTGGGTCAAATGTCTCAAATAACTCTTCACTCCTCAAGTTTGATCTATGCAAATGTACCCCTTTGAAACTTGAGCAAATTGGCTTGATTTTCTTAATAAACATGGGGAGAAGGCAATGATGAACTTTGATAAGAAATTACAAAAAAATAGGAGGAAATTAGTGAAAGGTACAGGAAAATGACCTGAAAAATGATAATGATTCCGTAACATAATGTTAATATATAATCATTGTATTTATAATGTTTCGTGGACATTTTTTTTCAATAGCCCTACTTGCACTTAAATATGATTATCTAAATCATTTATGAATCATAGTTTGATCTTTGCAATCAAGCACAAGATTGTTCCTCAGTCTTTGAAAAAAAAAAACCACACTTGTGGAATAGAGGTCATTATTTATCTACAAGCACTTCCTATTTAATACCCCTGATGCAAGTGCTTTCATTCATCATGTTGCCCTCCTCCTTCTGCAGTCCCAGTTAATCACCATGTGTGGGTGTGTGTGGCGCTCTGCATGCTTTTATGAGTGTGTGTTAGGCTCAGCTGAAGCAGAGCAGATGTGATCATGTGAGCGTCCTTGGGGAGGGTTGTGTTTCTGAACTCTGTCCAGTCAAATAGGTTAGATGGTGCGGAGTGGGAATATGACCAAATGTATGTGTGAAAGAATGTAATGCTGCATTCATATGATATCGGAAGGTCGCAGATTCCGAGTTGGGAAGTCGTTCTTCCTGACTTTGTTGCATTCATGTTTTTTGAAGTCGGAAAGTTGGAACAACATGGAAGCTACAGAGAAGATGGGCTGCATATTTGCCCGCCATGTTATGCATTTATGACATCAAGTTGGCGACTTGTGTTATAAAGTTTTCAATGTTGGTATACTTAAATGTGCAACTGCTAAAGCTAAATGAAAGCTACTAGAATCAAAGCAACAGAATTTTTTTTTTTTTACTGTCAATTGTTGACATTATTTCCATGCTATCGCTATTTCTGCTGCCCTGAAACTTCACGCAAACATCACAACTCGGCAACACTGCTATCATCAGAATTTTCCAATCTCACATTTTAAATTACATATTTGGAAGGCCGTTCATATGCTCTTAACTCATAAAAACAGTAAATACCATGTAGTTTTTGAGGAGCACATGAAGGCAACATAACTCGCACTCAACTCTGAGAGTTCATTGTGGAGAGAGAGAGAGAGAGAAAGAGAGATTTGATTTTAAAAGGACCTTTATTTCAAGGTGCCTCCTGCTTACATGGCTGTCTTCTTAAGAAAAGTTACAAACCAGAAAGAGATTAAAAACCACAGCAGTGAAGTGCAGAAAAGACACAATAAGCCAAAACATAGCAGTAAACACATTAGAAAGACATCAAAAGTTGACCACTGAGTTCTCCTGAACCTAACTGAGCACCTCCCGCACCCCCAGATGTCAACAAAAGTCTCAGTGCTGTTAGTCAAGCTATAAAAACCAAATTCCACCCTAAGCTGAGCTGCCAGCATCCCCTTTAGCACCTGAACTACGTCCTGTGACCCCTCACCTCTCACACGGCTCTTCCTTGTTCTCCAGATGGCTATTTTTTTCGCCAACCCCAAAATGAAGTTGATGAGTATGTGTGCAGATATTTTTCTAGCTGAATACCGTGGACTGTAAATGAGTGGAAAAGAGAGAGAGAGAGGAAGTCAGCGGTTGATAAAGGGATGAAAAGCTTAAAGAACAGGCACTCTGGCTTCTTGTGATGTGTGTGGTTGTGATATCAATTACTTTATGAAAAATGGATGCTGAGGATAATTTGTTTGTTAGCTCAGTGTAGCACGTGTGGCTGAGTCCTTACCACAGCGGCCAGGGTTAGAGTCCAGCCCAGGCTCTTTGCTGCATGTCATCCTCTCTCTAGTTTTTAATGTTTTTTAAGTTTTAAAAAAGCATTAAAAGTAACCTGCCTCATGTCTGTCTTGAAAATAGTAAATGAATAAAATAAAAACATTTCACTGTTAGGGACAAAAAGGCCAATAAAAATCTCACTTCATCACTTGTGAAGGATTTACAGACATCGTCCATCCATCTATTTCTCTGATTTTAGAAAATAAGAAAAAACTGGAGATATTGTGACTCTTTGTTCAGTGGACGGTCCCAGATATTAACCCTTTGAAACCGGGAGCGACATCACATTCCTTGTGCTGCTTTAAGATTCCTTTCACAATATTTAAACGTTTCTACACAAAAACATGGGAAAAAAGCAATAAGCACTTTTGGAAGAAATGTTCCACAAATACAAAACAAAAATATCTGGAAAGTTATTTTAAAAAGTCTAGGAAAAATATTTTTAAAAAAAGAAAAGCTAGGGGAAAAAATATCTATAATAACCATATTTACATATTTAAAATTATGTTACAGAATAATTTAAAATGTATGCACCTTTTTCAAGTCTTCATTGCCCTGTGTTTTTTTTATTAACTTTTTATTTGTTTTGATTTTCAGGTAACTTTCATGTACTTTTGACTAATTTCTTGCCAATTTTGGGTCATTTCCTCTTTCATTGCTCACTGCCCTCTTTCCATGTTTGTAAAAGAAACCATGCCAATATTCTCAGGTTTCAAACGGTTAATTGAAAACCTCCAATTTTTACAAAATACTACACCCAGGTCTAGGTATTCACAAGAGCTACAAAATATGACCATATTTCTCCTGGGGAGGAGAGGTCCAAACCTCCATGTTCTTCCAAACTCGAGGAACACATGAGCACTCAGTGAAAGGTTCCATTTAGTTATTTTAACTGCACGTCATGGATGTTTCCAGGGACCTGCTTTGCAGCTGGAGGAGAATATAAGCAAGACAGAATTTGGCTTAAAAAGAATACATTTGTTTGAGGCTGTTTATCTCCATGTTTTTTTTGAGAAAGAGACGCCTCATCAAGTCTCCCCTTAAAATCTAAAAACACCTAAACTTACCCAGGTGGATTTCACAGACGGAGAGGAGGAAAGAGAGAAGAGAGAGGAAACGTGTCGAGAGTCAATAAGCGTTTCTCTGCTTCACTCAAAGACAGTGCTGTTTCTCTGCCACAGCACACACACCCTCACACAGATTCTGAGGCTCTGTGTTGTCATGTGGGCAAACCCCCACACTGTTACCTAGCAACGATGGAAAACCAGGCTACAGAGACAGCATCCCCGTCATCATAGGCTCGCACAGGATCAGGCGGTGTGGACGGTTGTTTTGGAAACAAAGTGTGGAAGCCATACAAGGCCGAGGTGTGTGTCAGTCCAGACACACCGCTGCTACTACAGGTCACATCAGAGCAAGAGGAGAGGTGTTTGTTTTTACAGAATCCATCACATGCTCACACACAGGATCTTCTTCCATCATACAGACATGTTCTGATGTGATCCTACACCCTACCCACATGGCGTACAAGAGACAAAAGACGGAATGTGATCCCGTCTTTCCTCTCTCCTGTCTTAAACCAAGTCAAGTCAGTCAAACAAGTCATCTGTGTAAAAACCAAAGCACTTTAACTGCTAATTATTATCATACTTGGTTTATTATTCTTATTACTATGAATGATATTAAAAACACTAGTGGCACCAATAAGTCATTTTCTTTCCCTTCTATGAAAACCCAAGTCTATAATGCATTATGAACATCCTTATAATGCATTATAATGCCTCTTTGGTGCTGTATAACCATAATTATAACTTATGGTTATCTATAATGCTCTATAAAAGTAATCATAACTCATTATGATGCCAATGTCTATAATGAATTATGAACATACTTAGAATGTGTTACAGTGTGCATATATAGTGCATTATAAATATGCTTATAACTATATATCAATGACACTCATGTATGTTGCACTTTCTTATGTCATGAATCAGACGGCCAAAAATGCCATGTTTGTGGTTTCATCCTAACCAGTACTCCCAAGGTGTTGTGCGATTTGCAGATTTGTTGTGCGATTGTGCGATAATATTTATAAATGCTAATAATCATTAACACTATAACACATTATAAGTATGTTCACAATTCATTATAGACATTTTCATCATAAGAAGTTATGATCATTTTATAAAGCATTAGAAATATCCATGAGTGCTTATAACTATTATTATAGAGACCCTATAATGCATTACAAGAATGTTCATAATGTGTTATAATGCCATTTATACCATAACAGTAAGGGTTCGTCAGTTTGACAATAATTGTAATATGAGGTTTTATGTAGCTTTTTCCAGAGCTTTTAACCATTTGAAACTGGGATCAACACAAGTTTTCAGGTGCAGTATTCAACGCATTTAAACATGTAAAACAAAGCAAATTGGTTCGAAAATATGGAGAAAGAGGTAATGAGCATGCCAAGAAATGGCTCCCAAAATTAGTGTGAAATTAGCAAAAAGTTATGATAAGAATGACCTGAAAGAGAGAGAGAAATTAGTCAAAAGAAAAAAAGAAAGAAACTATAGGCAAATTGTAAAGAAAACTGAAAATATATTTATGATTATACATTTACATTTTAGAGAAATATATTTCTATATTAAACTTTCTAAATTTCTAAATAAATATTAAAATTCTAAATTTTTGCTTTTGCTTTTTACTTTTCTTTTTTGCTAATATTCAGGATTTTTTTATAACTTCTACTACTATCTTGCTAATTTTGGGGGATATTTCTTTGAAAGTTGCGCATTGCCTCCTTCTTATGTTCCTGGGGTTTCAAAAGGTTAAGGCAATGTCAGTTTTCATCAACAAGTAAAGTCTGCTATTTCTTATCCTAAATCATCACATATTGCTGCTTTGCCAGTGGACTTTCATATCTACATGTTTATGTTACGGGATGCTGCAACCAACGCAGCGACGTCAACAAAGGCAAATGGTTAGATTTAGGCAACAAAAGCACGGCGCAAGGTTTAGAGAAAAACATCATGGTTTGACTTTATGTCCATATGGGAAGCAAACAACAGACTCCTCGGTGAAAGTCCAGGGTTTGCTTGACTCATCCATCGCCCATCCGATCCCATCCCATCCACCCCATAGCGACTTCCCAGCTCTGTATATGGCGTTGTTACCAGCAGCGTTTAAACTAACGCCATCTAGCAGTGCATCATACTAACCTAAATGAATGCTTTTTTCCGTGTCTAACGCTGAAATCACTGACACGTGGTGGTATTTGACGACTTAAGAATGAGTTTGACATGTCTGGCCTCTGACTAAACATCAGTGCCGTTGTCTCTGTTCTTTTTAAGTATGTGAGCTGTTGCCCTGTGGTGAGAGCTGCACAACCTCTGGACCCAAATATATATTTGTCATATTATCATTTACAACTGCAGATCCCAAACCCTAGCCCTAAATTCAACGACAGGACTTCTCATTGATATAAAACAGTCTAGATTGCTACTCTATTTACATATTCATATCAAATAATGGTTCTAATACTGGTTCTGCTCGTGCACACACTCGAGGCCAAATGGCTGGCTCGTATATATTCAGGGAGCTCAGTATGGGCTAATGGAATCATATGGATGACTGAAGCTCGCCCTAGTTCAATGATGCTAACACACACACACACACACACACACACAGTAACAGTGATCATTTCCATTACATATATAATGGTGTTGGTAATGGGTCATTGACTGCTCAATATGGCCCCCTTAATCAGATCCTGACAGCTCTCGAACAAACTCAGTACCATGAAGGTTAAAAAGAGAAAATCCTTTTTTCTCTACTGACAAAACATGAGTAACAACTCTACTTTTAGTGCTCCAGACTTGTCACAATGTCAGATAAATAGTAATACTATTACAACTTTAAAGAGGACTGATGTTAATGCTGAAACTTATTCAATGGTTATTTAAACACCAATAAAACTCAAATGTGTTTTAGATAAAAATCTCACACTGTGTAATATCACACTATCACACAGATCACTAAAATATGCACATATCCAATAAGCAGACCATACAACTGCAGCACTGCATGCCATAGCCTGTCTCCCTCTCCTTGTGTTTCCTGTCTCTCTACTACCATCTAAGAGAGGCAAAAATGCTAGAAATATCAAAAACATTTAGACAAGTGATCCAACAAGCTGAGAACTTCCATTCTGAAAAATTCCGAGGCTTCCCTCTCGTACAGCCATATGTCTATGAGAGAGGGAATTTAGTTTTATAAAAACATAAAAAAAAATTGACAGCGCTCAATTTTTTTACATATATATGTAAGTATAAGTCAGTATGAATTTTACCTGAGGGTTTGAAGTAAAGACTGACATATCTTGAAAACTACTGGATGGATAAAATGTTTCAGATATCCGTGATCATCCATCTGTCCTTTTCAGAAACTCAATTAAAACCTCTTAACCCTTTCACCTTCCACTCAGCTGTTTGGCAGAGCATATTTTGAGTATCTATATCTGAATGAAAAATGTGCTGAAGTAAACCCAGCCCGACTGAGCTTTCTCTGCCATTTGTTTAGGTTTGTCTGTTAGAAAAAATCCACTAGATGTCGCTGTGTCTTTAAACAGCCTGCCTTTACAGGAAGTTAGACTGCAGACATGAGTGCTCTGTGTGGGGGGATTTCAGAGCCATGTTAGAGTTTCAGAGGTCTTACTGAGCCCACTTATGTACCTTTATACAAAAAAATAAAGATCCAATAAGGGTCACATAATTTTTCAAAAACATGCTCTACCAAACAGTTAATTTGGCCTCTTATGGTAAAGATAGTGAAGCTTAGCTTATACATTTAACATTTTAATTAGTTAAAAACTGATGAAAAAAAAGAGGAAAAGTTATTTTTTTTTTTTTTTTCATACATGAACATACATTTTCAAAATACTCTTATGGTAAATGATGAAGATAGAAAGATCTCAGCCGTTCGAAAGAGGCCTATATTTAAATAACGATGACATCTTAATAATAATAATCATAATCATAAATAAATAAAAGTTGATTTTTGTTGTTATAGCACCAACGAAATGAAACATGCAAAGAAATCCCTTTTCCATTGCTTTTTTCTTGGTGAGGACTTTAAAGGGTTAAAGGTGACACAGGGTGACAGGCGGGGTGCACACTGGACAGGTTGCAAGACTTTCACAGGGCTGACACATTATTCCTTTTTCCATTAGAGATGGGGCTATAGAGATGCTAAAAATAAATAAATACACATACAAATGAATACACAATTAAATAATGAATGAATAAATATCACATAATAGTTATATTGGACAATATATTAAAATAATAATACAATATAAAAACTACTTCCTGAAAACTGCTAAACAAAAAAAATTGGAATCTGCTTTAATCATCTTGTAAAGTCCAGACCAATCTCGTCTGAACTTTATAATATGATTGCTCAAATTTGTCTGGTTTTTATTGTTAGTAAGAACAATAATTAACATAGAGTCCTGTTTTTGTCACTTTTCCTGCTCCTAATCTTTGAATTAGCTGCTATAACTCTTCATTATAAATCTTCAGTGGGTCACACACATAACATGTTATCAAATGTCACACCTGTCCTGCCCATGATCCCGTCCTGCCAGCTGTCCTGTTTAGACAGTCCTCATTTCAGGGCTGTTACTACCTCTGCTGCAGCTTAAACGTGAGACGACTCTGTCCCATTGTTCTGCAATAGTAGCTAATGTATAGAACGGGGAGGCGGCCTAACAGTAAAAATATTCCTTGGGAGACAGACACCCATTCATGCTCACATTTAACCTCGAATGCAACTTCAGCAGTATCACATTAACAAGCAGTTATGATTCAGTATGATACAGTGGAGTTTCTGAAAATAACAATTACTATGAGTGGACAAGATTAATCAAAATTAGGCGCAGCTGTTACACATTATGGATTTATGCTTCTGGGTGTGTACTTATCCGTGTACGTTTTTTTTTTTTTTTTTGTATGTGTGTGTGTGTAAGAGAGACAGACAGAGACAGAGATGGCTTATATTTTTTGACTGCTCCTCCATAAGTGTTTCTTGTTGCCGGGGGATATAGCTCCAGATTAATGTGGTGACAGGGTTTTATGGTAGCCATGGAAACCGAGGGGCACTGGCACACTTACCCAATGAAGAAGGCACACAGGGTTACTGTGTGTGTGTGTGTGTGTGTGTGTGAGAGAGAGAGAGAGGTTGTAAGCCTGACTGACGCTCAGATGTAACACTAAAATAGGTTAAAGAGCTCCACAGAGCTGTGGGCGGGCTGCTCTTTCTGTGGGGTCATCACTACATTGACAACTCTAATGTCACTCAGGGTCGTTTGATCTATTGTTTATAGTCACTAAAAAATATCAATTAGTGCAGCTTGCAAAGTTTCATAAGTCATTCAGTCTCTCTTGGGTAGTCTAATGGTTGTCCTAGTATCATCCTTCTTTCATCAGTTTTCTGAACACAGTCTGGTTTGCACAGAGTAAGATCCCATCACGTGCTGGCTCACTGGAGCAGGACTGCTCAGTTGCATCATGGATGGAATAGAGTCCGTTAGTGGTTACAGGTCACCTCCCTCTGTCACAGTGAAAAATGTTTGTTCCTGTATGTTGGTGTACTGCGGACGAGTTCTTTGAGCAACATTTTGGGCCCTGCTCAGGAGATGATACTTTAGCAATATAACACCAGAGGGTGTGCTTTAACGTCATTTGAGCAGGACAGTGACGCAGTTAGGACCAAGGTCTGCAAGCATCACTGACGTATCATAAACCTTTGTTTACCACGGAGCTTATATTCTGTTCATTTATTCATTCATTGTCTGTAACCACTTGTCGTCTTACGGGTTGAGAGGGGACTGGAGCCCATCCCAGCTGTCATTGGGTGAGAGGCGGCGTACACACGGGACAGGTTGCCAGACTATCGCAGGGCTGACACATAGGCTACGTTCAGACAGCAGGCAAATTGGATTTGCTTCTCAAACCAGATCCTGAAGACAGACTGTCCGCACTGTCATATGCAAGAGATTGGATCGGATTTGTTGTGTCCACACGTCAGCGCTCTGTACTGACCTATCTGCACGGGTTGCTGTGGTAACGACGTAGGCGTCAGTACGTGCGCTGGTGACATGGATTACCAACACGCAAGTATGAGCAGCGGAAAAAATGGAGAAACAACATCTCACCATCCAAATACTTGCATTGTCAAGTCGTAGTGCTGAACTCCTCCGCCACACCAGAACTGCGCTGCACTCATGGTGTCTCCACCGTACAGCGAGAGGTTCGGTGACATTCGCAAAGCAGTGACTGATGGGAGCATGTCATCCTTGGCACATGTGATGATGACAGGTGGTGTGCCAATTTTTCAAATGCACCTCGGGACGTTTGACAGGCTCTGTGACCGTCTGATATCCCATTTCAATGAGCAGAGCGTCCGGCCTGAAGACGCATCTGTAGAAATCCGATTTGAATCGCATTTTAAACCGACTCCACATGCGGTTTGGATCAGATTTGCAAAAATCGGACTTCATGTGGTTATTTGCTGCTCAGACTTCATGAAATCAATCTGGAAATGACAAAAATCGGATTTGGGCTGGCAGTCTGAACAAAGCCTTAGCCATGTTGTGTTGACAGATTTTACCAAATTAACACCAAATAAGACTGAAGACATGTCCTATTTATTTTCATGTCATTTTAGTTAGTTTTTAGTACACAGTATCCATTTGTTAGCTTTAAATTTTATTTTAGGTTATTAAAAATAAAACTATTATTTTCCATATCTTGTTTTAGGCAATGTTTAGTTTAAATTAACTCTAATAACCTCAAATTTTACAAAAATAAAGGATCACACTATGTTCATTGAATCAAACCAAATTACTGTTAATGATAATGCTTTATAAATAATAATAATAATAATAATAATAATAATAATAATAATAAATAATAATAATAATTTTTTTGGATCAGTTGTGGATGAAATACCTGAAAGTTATACTTGACTAAAAGTACAGATATCTTGCCATAAATGACTTCAGAAGTTAAAGTCACCTATAAGAATATAACTGGAGTATCTTAAAGTCTTAAATTAAATGAAATCTACAATAAATTAGCATCAAAAAGTATTTTTATTGTATCAGATGTAAGTATTGAAGGTAAACGTATAAAAAAGTAAGCAGACAGATTTTTGAGAAATTACAAATTTTGCTTCTCTGTAACATACACCACCAAAAAAAAAAAGAAAAACTTTTATTTCCAATTTAAAGGATCTAAAAAAAACAGTTTTTCTTCCCTCTGATTCCTTCAGTCCTTTATTTAGGAAATGTGTCAGAGTAAAAGTAAAAGTTGAAAGAAACAAAAAAAACTCAACTGAAGTAAAGGTACCAGTATTATTATTTTTGACATTACACCCCCTTTTTGGGATGCTTGACATTATTTAAGGTCACTGACAGACTTGTGTGTATGTGATACTGTAACTGTACCGTTCACACACTAATTCAATGAGCCGCCACAAGAGTGTAGCAAACACAGACAAACACTCTGACATTCTCTCCATGTTGCACGTGATTCATATATTCTGCTTTATATTTGTATTGTCTGTTGTTACTCAGATTTACTCAGAAACCTTGTGCTGCGATCGGACACCTTTCACAAGCATTTAACCCTTTGAAACCTGGGGCGACAGGTTTTTCTACTCTTGTGCTGCTCTCAGATGTTTTTCACAAATATTTAAATCTTTCCTCTCAGAGCAAATTGGTGTGATTTCTTTGAAAAACATGAAGGAAATCAGTAGATTTAGAATTTTTTTTTAAAGCTTAAATTTCTAGGGATAAAAGGAAAAAGGGAGACACTGTGTTTTTTTATTATCATAATTACATATTTAAAAAAATATGTTATGGAATTATTAGCATTTTTAAGTGCTTTTTCCGGGTTTTTTTTGAATTTCTTTTTCATGATTTCTTTTTATTGCATATTTTCAGGAAATTTTCTTGTACTTTCCACTAATTCCTTGCTCATTGTTTTATTGCTTATTGCTTCCCATGTTCTTGAAAGAAATCAAGTCAGTTTGCTCAGGTTTCAAAGAGTTAAAACTTCTGAAACCTGAGAAAACTGGTTTGATTTCATTCAAAAACTCAGAAAAAAACATAATGGGCAACTTTAAATACACACACACACACACACACACACACACACACACACACACACACACACAGTCTTTTTTTTACATTTCCTTCTTTCTTTTTTTTTTTTAAAAAAAACTAAAACTAATTTTAGAGTAACTTTATGGACCTTTTTTATGAATTTCTTGCTAAGTTTTGGGCCCTTTTTTGTGAAGCTGCTTGTTGCTGTCTCTTCATGTTTTTTAAAAAAAGAAATCAGCCAGGTTAAGATAAGACATGTGCTCTTCATCCCTCCACATCATGTCACAGAGCGATCTCCACATCTCGATAACCAGCAGCGAGGAATGCTTTTTATGTGAGTGTAACTTATCTGAAGGCATGTTCAGAGACCTGCCCGCCCTGCTCACACACATTTTTCACCAACTCTTCATGTTATTCTTATGTTGGAGCAGATGTGTGATGTTGAAGTTGGACTGCAGAGTTGTTTAGACAAACTGAGCTTTCATAACATCCTGACAGCCCTGGGAGTCGGTTAGTGATGGTCCAAAAGAACACGCTTTCTAGCTCAGTTTGGCTCCTGCAAAGATTTCACAGTGAGGAGGACCAATCAGATCTCCTGTTTGTTTGTTTCTACTCTTTCCCCCTAATCTTCAGGTAATTTTCTTGTGTGTGTGTGTGTGTGTGTGTGTGTGTGTGTGTTTTGTTTTTTTTTTAATACATTTCTTGCTAATTTTTGGATCATTTCTTCTAAATGACTTTCCTCATGTTTTAAGTCAAGAAATGTTTTCAGTTAGTTCAGTCAGTTCACACCTGTTGTAAAGGGTTAATAATAAGCTTTGGAAAGCCTTCTAGTTGTATATAATCAGATCAGATCAGGCGCGAGTTCAGAGCTGAGGGCTCCTATAACTGCAAAAGCTCGGTCGCCTTTGGTTTTGATTCTGGATCCCTGAGTAACAATCCAGCTCTGTAACTGGGAGCTAAATGTTGACCTATTTCGAAAGTCATCAGTTAAATCTTAAAATCCATCCGAAAACTGAGAGGTAAACCAGTGAGAGGCTCAAACAGGGCTGCTGGAATCTTGTCTTGTAGTATTTGTTAGAAGATGAGCTGCTGTGTTTTGAAGACATGCAGTCGTTTTAGGCTTTAGACCCTGAATATGAAGGGTGAAGGGTTAAGCCCTCATCATGGTTTAAAAGTCAAAGTGTAAGTCATGGATCTGAAGGCTGCAGATTCACATTTTACAGTCTGATACAAATTGTTGTTGGTTAAACTGTCAAATATAGCAGCTTTCCAGGAACACTGACAACAAAAACAGTCCTGTTTAAGCTTGATGACATCATGACCCTTCCTCCGCCGCTAACCCTTCACGTCACTGTCTGTCTTTGAGCACATTTGTGAAGAAACCAGCATCTAACGGATTCTCACTCAACGTGAGGCATCAAAATGCTGACAAGCATGCAGATTAAAACTGTCAAATTACATCATCATTTGGAGGACAGCATTTACAGAAAATGATGTGTCACAAAACACACACACACACCAAGGGTGCTTAATTAAAACTGAATTGAATAAAATTTAAAGGGATATGAGCTGGCAGTACAGGGAGAGAAATGGGCAAGATATGATACAAAACAGCTATGCTGCCTCTGATGGAGTTATTCAGATCAATCTGTTCTTGCTTTTGTTTTAATTCTTGTGTGACTAGATTAAGGTGTGTATGGTGAAAATAATGGCAGAAATTGGGAATATACATGTTTAAAATGAACTTTCTTATAAAATTGAAAAACAGGGGGTAGGATTCAATAAGTATGGAATTTCTCCTACTCCTTTTCAGACACAAAATACTTAATATGTTTACTGAATATGTCCAGTTGTTTATCCTGCCAACATATTATTTTGTTTTAATATTTTATTTTGCATGCTCTAAATAAAGATCTGATTGTAAAAAGAAATCAAAAAACTATTATTCATGATAATTTTAATTTAAAGACTCATATCTTTAGTTAGTGGTCCCCTACCTAGGGGGGGTCACAAGATTATTAATAGGAAGAAAGTATTTTTTTAAGAAAATACTGCACACATACACTGTGCAGCTTATGGCCTCTAAAAAAACGTAAAGACAAATAATTTGAAAAATAAAACATAAAAACCCACAAAGGTTAAACTGTGTACAAATCAAGTCCAACTGAAAAGTAATTATGGAGGTTTTATGTTTTTTTTTTTTTCAAATTATTATTAATGTAATGTACATTATAGTTGTCGCAGGAGAGTAAAACCTATGAGGAGGATATGCAAAATGGCAAAGCTGCTGAAAATGGAGACAAATGGTGTGTTCTCAGCCACTTTGTCACACACGATCAAAAACTGAGGAGCAGTTCTGTAAATATTGAAAGCAGCATCAGATCCGTCTGGGATCCTGTCCTCTCCTCCTGCTGATGGAGGTTGCTTGCAGCAGGAAGTGAGGCGGAGTCACTGTGCTGGCTGTCTGTACTAACACTTATCTCATATGTACAAATCAACCAAAACATAGGAACGCCTGCTTTTTATGTGACAGATAAGCCTGTTGGTTGACTGCATGTACTGATTGTGTCCTTTAAATATCTACAGTTAAATGTACCAGGCCATCACAGAAGAAACTAGAATTTGATTTGTTTTGAGATGTACCCCCAACAGTGTTTGTTTAACCTTTACTGTTACACCTGAATCAGGCAGCAGGCCCGCAGGAGGCAGTGGTTACACTGGGATTTATAAGGACGGGCACTTGTCCAATAAGGCTGGGCGGTTGGGTGTTTCCAGTGAAAAGTGTAGACTGTGTTTTGTGGATGTGAGCCAATTTCTAGTAACAGATTGACTTGTCTGATTTTTTAATGCTGCTTCATAAACAAAATTCCATTCGCTTTTATTGTTACTTGTATGGAAGCCCTAAACTACCAAACGTTCACACTTTTTTTCCCCCTCCGTTTTTCTGGATCAACATCACTTTTCTTGTGGTGCCTTTAAATGCATTTCACAATAAGTTTGTCTTCTTTGGAAAAAAAAAAAAAAAAAAAAAAACAATGAGATGACATGTCATGACATGACATGACATGATGAAATGTCACCAAATTTCAGGAAATTGGTAAATTTGGAAAATTCCTTTTTTTATGCGCTATGGAAAAGTGTCTAGAAAGGTATATGTATTATTATCATTATTATATATTTAACATATATTACAAAATAATTAGAATCTTTAAGCACTTTTCTCAGGTTTGTTTGTTTGTTTCTACTCCCCCCCCCCCCTTGTGTGTGTGTGTTTTGTTTTTTTTAAATACATTTCTTGCTAATTTTTGGATCATTTCTTCTAAATGACTTTCCTCTCATGTTTTAAGTCAAGAAATGTTTTCAGTTAGTTCAGTCAGTTCACACCTGTTGTAAAGGGTTAATAATAAGCTTTGGAAAGCCTTCTAGTTGTATATAATCAGATCAGATCAGGCAGCGAGTTCAGAGCTGAGGGCTCCTATAACTGCAAAAGCTCGGTCGCCTTTGGTTTTGACTCTGGATCCCTGAGTAACAATCCAGCTCTGTAACTGGGAGCTAAATGTTGACCTATTTCGAAAGTCATCAGTTAAATCTTAAAATCCATCCGAAAACTGAGAGGTAACCAGTGAGAGGCTCAAACAGGGCTGCTGGAATCTTGTCTTGTAGTATTTGTTAGAAGATGAGCTGCTGTGTTTTGAAGACATGCAGTCGTTTTAGGCTTTAGACCCTGAATATGAAGGGTGAAGGGTTAAGCCCTCATCATGGTTTAAAAGTCAAAGTGTAAGTCATGGATCTGAAGGCTGCAGATTCACATTTTACAGTCCGATACAAATTGTTGTTGGTTAAACTGTCAAATATAGCAGCTTTCCAGGAACACTGACAACAAAAACAGTCCTGTTTAAGCTTGATGACATCATGACCCTTCCTCCGCCGCTAACCCTTCACGTCACTGTCTGTCTTTGAGCACATTTGTGAAGAAATGCAGCTCCACAGAGGGCTGTCTCTCTGAGAATATTGGTTCAGTTTGGGCAGTTAAGGCCTGACTGAGGTCATGTTTATCTGGTTTCTTATTGCTCTCTGTGTGTGTGTGTGTGTGTGTGTGTGTGTGTGTGTGTGTGTGTGTGTGTGTGTGTTCTTCGACATGCTACATAGTGAGGACCACATAGTGAGGACCAAAAAAGTATTTCTACAGCAGAATGAAGACATTTTTGGAAAGAGAGGACATTTTGACTGGTCCTCATTTCATTAAAGGACTGTTTGAGGGTTAAAACTTCGTTTTCAGGTTCAGGTTTCAATTAGGGTTAGGCTTGGATTAGGATAGGGGTTGGGGTTAGGCATTTAGTTGTGACGTTTAAGGTTAGGGTAAGGGGCTAGGAATTACAGTATGTCAATGAGAGTCCTCACAATTATACAAGTACAAGGATGTGTGTGTGTGTGTGTGTGTGTGTGTGTGTGTGTGTGTGTAAGAGTCAGAGCAATTTTGTACTAAAAGCAAAGGTCATAAGGAGAATATAATATTTCTGCTTAAAAATGTTTTGCTCAGAAAATGATGATCAGCTCTGTGGCTCATCTACAAAACGCCCTCCCCTCTCCTCTCCCCTTTAGCTGGTCATGGGGTGCGCACAAGGCATCAAGGAAAAAGACTCAAACGCAGATAACCAGGAGACGGGAACAGTTCAGTGATGGAAATAGTTAAATGATGATTTAGAGATTTACAGTCAAAGGCAGCAAGTCCAAACAGAATGAGCCAAAAAGCGTAAGCTTGAAAGGAAGTGAACAGAAGAGGTGCAGGCCGGTATAAGAACACAGTCAGGTTCAGACACAACAACAAGTACAGCAGGTCAAGCTTAGAGCGAGAAGCGGTTCAATAGACAGTTATTCACACACACTCTCATCCCAACTCATCACATGGTGCCACTCTGTCAGTGACCTTCTGCGTCAGCTGTTTACACTTCCGATTCCGTTAACGTGATGTCAACAAATGTAGAGCACTAATATTTACATAATAGCACATGGCAACCAACTCGGACCCTCATGACCGTTAGTATTAGGCAACATCGTCACAGATGGTTAGGCAAAGGAGGCACATAGTAAGGTGTGGAAAAAAAACCTCACATCCACACGGGAAGCAAAGTCTGGACTCTCCCTATATTTAACTCTTTCTCCTGCCCTGCTCCCGATTGGTAATTTCTCACACTAATTTCCCAATTTCATACGGATCAGATTTTCCTGAGAAAAGAACATGTCCAGGTCACTGGCGTGCTGCCATCTTTGTTGTGATTCAGAAACAGTCATAAATTGGGAAACAGTCTAGAAATCTTGTTTCCTGGAAATACTTTCAGAGCAGTAAGTGAATTGATGCCTATGTGCCAGCTATCGCCATGGCGAGGGATCATGTTTTCAGGTTGTATGTTTGTCCATTTGTCCCATTCTTGTCAATGTGATATCTTAACAACGCCTTGAGGGAATTCCTTTAAATTTGGCACAAACATACACAACAAGTCAACTATGAACTGATCAGATTTTAGTGATTGAAGGTCAAAGGTCAAGGCCACTGCTGCCCTTATCAGTCTGATGCTCATGCTATTTTAAGAACACCTTGCCAATTCCAGGTGGGAATTGGCAAGGTCAGTGTGACCTTGCATCATTCCATCATTACATTTTTGAGGTAATTTCTTTAAATGTTTACGCAAATGACACAAATGTTCACTTGAATGCAAGAGTGAACCAATTAGAATTCATATGCTAATTATGACAAAATGGCACATTATTGTCAAATAGGCTAAAATAACGTAGTGATGACATACTGTATATCCAAAAGGTCAGAGCTAAGCTTCACTGTGGCATCATAATGTTTTGTAAAAACACTTTTCTGTCAGTTACTCAGCGTCATATCTCAGGAACAGAAGAGGAGACATTTGGTGTGATACTGAACTGGTGACATTTCATATATGTGGAATCTTCTGCAAAAACACTTAAAGCTGCTCTCTTTGGTCCCTCAAGGCCGATTCAAAGCTCTGTTACATGACTTTTGTGTGTCATCTTCTACATGGCAGTGTCAGGGTGTATCTTGCTGGGGTTTTTTTATGGTTTAGTTATAGCATATATGAACATACTTTTTAGTACTTCCTTGTGGTACTTTTTTTTGTTCTTTTTGTGTTTTATATTGTTGCTTTGGAGCTGGATATTTTGATTTAGTATTTTTGTTCCATGTTGTCAGTAACTTTTGTTGCAGTCTGTCTTTGCCAGGACACTCTTGAAAAAGAGATTTTTCATCTCAACAGGTTTTTCTGGTTAAATAAAATAAAATAAACAAACAAACAGTTAATTATTTTTGGGAGAAACTGATGGTTACCTCTGTGTTAGAATGTATGCTGAGAATTACTAACTGAGGCTAAATTCTGGGTTAATGTAGTTGTAGTTGTGTATATGGGATGTTGTGTTTCCAGTAAGGGAGGGTCTCTGTTTTCCATGACGTCAGTGACTCACTCCACATCTTTGAAAGCACTTTGGTTCCTATGCAGACGATGATCTGGATCTAGTTCTAAAAATGCTTCTTGTGATTCAACACTTACAGATTCCACCAGTGGATTTAATCTAAACGTATGTACTGAAACAAGTCAGCTGGGATTTGCATGTTCCAGCTGCAGCTGACAGCTTTTTTTACAACTGCAAGGTTACTGCAACCAAATCCCACAGAGCAGTAACTGGGAAGTCAGTGTGTTTATGTGACAGCATGTGGTTTCTGAAGTTAAGCTAAAGCTGAGACAAACCTACGTCTAAACAGTTATTCAGTGTGTGAGTCACAAGCATGAGTGAGATGCATCAGAGAACATGAGTGATCGGGGACGTCAGCTGTTGAATTTATTCATTCATTATATTAGTGGGCATGTGAGACAGCATGCTGAGCACACTTCCAAGAATCTGGCATTCCTTACAGACGTATCAGAGTGGAGGTTTCCACACCCTGATACAGGGAGGACATCCTGCTGAAATATTACACTGTGTGTATTCATAAAATGTCTGAGTTTCTCCAGCCTTCCCATCTTATTACTGGAAATCTAGCATATGTAATGTTACATACCAAACTGAGGCGCTGCTTTAGTCCCACAGGAGTAGCCTACACTCGCTCCAGTACTACACCACATATTTCTGGGCATTTTGTCGTGTTCTGCTTCAGGGTCAGCTCAGGCACACGTTTAGTTATGTGTAAATGCAGTGGCTCCCCCAGAAATGTTTCACAGGGGTGACCAGATAATGTAACTATAACGTTTGGAGTGGCACATCAAAACCAAAAGTCATAACTGAATTTCAGGAATTTGATTATGTGTTGAAGTATATTAGAAGAAAACAATGTCAATATAGAGTTAAGGAATCATAAACTGAAATACCTCGGTTTCTTATTTTACTCTGTTAATCATCTGATGTACATAGGCCAGGGGTACTCTACTTGCTTTGCCGAGGGGCACTTTTTAAAATGACAGAAGACCAGGGGACAGTTAAGAAAATATTAATGAAATTATTTAGCACAGAAGATAAATGAATTACCTGTTTTCAACCTTGCAACATCTGCCGTCCTTATTTCACCAACAGGCAAGTGGTCCTGCACAGATCAAGGGTGTTGCTAGGGTCTGAGGTCAGTCGGGGCCTCTTTTGGGGCGTCACTTGGCACTTTGAAAAATAAAATAACATAAAATAAACAAGCTCTATTTTGATCTTTTTATGCAGTCTAGCAAAATAATTTTCATTGTAAATCCTTTTATTTTTACTGCAAATCAGAAAAATATCAATGGGCCACACAGCAACCTATCGCAGGCCAGATTTGGTCCACAGATCATAAGTTGAGTATCACTGGCACAGACTAATACCACTACAGTTAACATTTTGAGTTCCACAACAATCCTGTTTTATGTGTTATGCATTATGTCATATCATGATTAAGGCTGTCAAATGATATTAAATAAAAAAAGATTAATTGCAGAAGTTCTAGAATTAATGGCAAGTAATCATATTTTTTAATTTCATATTTTCAATTCCATTATTTTTCATTTCAAAACAGTTATGAAGTCCATATTAACCAGGTGAAGCAATTATGACCATACTGTCTTGATTAGGAATCAAATGACAGCAAAAAACTGCACTGCACTGTTCACATATAGTGGGCATGTCTATAAAAGGGAGACTCAGTGGTACCCATAGAACCCTTTTCATTCAGATATCTGGAGGTCGGAGGTCAAGGGACCCCTGTGAAATGGCCATGCTGTTTTTCCATCATCAACATTTAGCCTGACTTTGGAGCATTATTGTGGGACGGGAGGGAGGGCAGCAATTGTATCAAGGAAGCCCTGCCCCAACCACGCACCCACCCATTGAGTGTGTAAATGTAAGAAAAGTACAATTAAAACACATTTATTCATAACCTTTTCGAAATTTAAATGTGTGTGGCTACAACTAAATATGTAGATATGTATTTGGAGCTCAGTGCACTTCCTTAAGGACCAAAGTTAGATTTGTCAGGTCTACTGGACTGTACTGTACAAGTGTAAGCACCTTATAATCTGGAAACTCACTGTAGCTTTTTCATCTCTATAAGAAATTAAAAGCCGGTGGTACATCCATTCAAATCACTGAGGATGAATCAGTGGGCTGAAAGAGCTGTTTTTATTGTTTCTGTGAAATGTTAAAGAACAATGGCTGTTGGACTGACAGTACCCCAATGCTTTGTTCAGTTTGTGTGTGTGTGTGTGTTTTTGTTCTTTGTCTCAGTAATCAAAAACAGCTGTCTGTGGTTTGTACTTATTTACAACACAGCTCAAAGTAATTCTAGTGCAGCTTCGGGCGAGGGTTGAGAATGTTTATGGGAATTCAGTTCACTCATTTGACTCCATATAAACATGAGGTGGTAGGGCTGGGCGATATGGAAAAAAGTCTTATCACAATAATTTTTTTCATATCAGTAAATATTGATATATCTCACAATATACATCAAATCACTATTTTTGTAAAGCTTAAAGGTTCCCTATTACTCCTAAGTGAGATATGAAGATATCATAACAAATATACTGTAGAACAGGCGTCACCAACTGGCGGACCTATTCTGCCAAAATTCAAAGAGGTCCAGTTACTACAGTTTCCTCCCAGCAAAGGTCCGAACCTCATACCTAAAATCACTATCACCATTAATTGAACATTTACTTCGACTACAATTAATGAATAATTATTTTGCTTTTAGCTTCTTTTTTTTGTAGTTTGTTTTTTGCGCTCATAGTTCCCTGACACAATTGCATTTGACCGTGGTGTGTTGGAGTGTAATATGATTATTTATTAAACTTTCCAGCATCATATAAAAAATAAAAGCTCCAGCTTACACAAACGTCAGGTAAATTTAAGCACATTGTGGTGATAATAGGCCAAAAATAAGATCATGTGCTTGTGGCCCCTGGCCCCCAAACCATTACATTTGCCCCTGGTAATAATTATGAGAGCTAAGCGCGAACGGCTGGATGAGACAGGGAGCGATGTGTCCTGCTGTTTCTAAGTAATTCATCCAAATCTGATTAAACCTGAAACTAACACAAAGTAGTCTGTAGATGTCTAAAGAAATCACTTTCCACCTCTGCATATGTGACACTCTGGTGCTTTGAGGAGAGGCTGCGCTCTGTTTGTCTGTGTCACTGCGCTGCTGTCGGACCATCAGCTGTTTGAGCTGCGATAATGAAACACTGTGGAGGCACATACGACTTGGTTGTCAAACACTCAGCTGTATTCTACAGACAAAGCTGTTCACTGCATTTGGTTCACCACTGCACCATTCTTATTATTATTGGCTGTTCGTGTTGTCTGTCAAAACAGCCATGTTTTGACAGACAACACTTCTATCGACATTCTATCGACTATTTCTCATATTTCATTTGAGGAAAAGTTATTTCGCCATTGATATCTTTATCGTTTTATCGCCCATCCCTATGAGGTGGTAAAAACTATGTGTTTGACATAAGGGAAAATAAATACTCAAAGGCTGGGTCAACCTATCATTGTATAATTCTGCTTCTGCAGCAACCAAAACTCAACACTTGGTTTCTTTTGGGACACTAATGGCGATCTCCTCAGGTGAAAGTCCTGTATCTGTTTGATATTCACCCCCTCTTCCATTCCTTCAGCTTTCTACACCAGCTGGTTGAACAAGACATCGCCTCGTAGACCTCAGGGTGGGTTGGCCCAGGTTACATCATAGATTTTTCCCTCATGCTGTATTTGGAGAGACAAACCTGAAACTTATTTCAAAAATATAAAAAAAAACCCTGCACATTTTAATTCCTTTTTCATTTAACATATGGCATGACGTGGTATTAAACTGCAGATTGTAGGGATCATTGAGATGACAAATAAATTGTAAACTATTACGCACAGAAAATATGGTAAAATTTAACTTAAAAAGAGTGACCATCCACTCTAGGTAGGATGTTTGAACTGCTGTATCCATGTGAAACTGCAAGAAGACTCTCTGCAGGATTCCTGAACAGTTAGTGCATCATGTTGGGGAGACTTTACTAGAATGACAGGAGTGACTGTCTGACTGTCATAGCCTCTTACATGTCCATCTATAATGTATTCTCTGCCCAGGCCACCAAAGTGCCAAATGTGCATTTGATACACCCGTGATGGACTGAATATAGTACATATTACTGTGATCAGTTCATGAATACAGCCCACATTCTCAGATCCTCTACAAGCATTGATTTAGCCTTGTTGTTGATACTCTCTAGTTTCTGGCCCACGGTGTTCATTTAAACTTGCTCCAAATGTTTGCCTTTAGGACAGACTTTATGATTGGCAAGATTCCTCCCTGATATGAAACAGCTGATGAGGATGTCTCTGATCTAGCGTTAGACCATCCAGAGAAACTACGGCTCTCTCACTGTGACAGATTCAGAGGTTAGCGGGTCCATAATGCAGTCTGTGGGTAGAGTCATTTCAGGTTTTACACATTGCTGATTTAAGTCCTCCAACACTGTGCTGGAATAAGTCGTCACTCTGTGGAGAGAACTCTGGCCCTCCTCTCCGCCCCGCTACAAGGCTCCACAACACAAACACATGTTGATGGAGGGACTGGCTTCTTTTCATGCAGTTGTAGTACTGTGACATGTTTGCCAGGTATTTACGAGTAGATATAACTGCTGCTGGAACAGCTATGTGCCCCGCCTACTTGCTACAACACTCTCCCACCATAGAGAACCCAAGTAATGAGTCTGAAAACCCTGAAATCTGTTCAGTCCATTCCAGCACTCCTGGTTCCCTTGTCTCAAAGTTCTTTGGATGGGTTTTTGGTAGGAAAACTGAGATAGGCTCTGTGGTTAACACAAACTAAAGAGACTGTCATGTTTTGTTCTATGACATAAAATACATCAGCAAATACCCCACTGTGAACTTTGAAGCGATAATGTGTCTTGAAAAAGACAATTTCTAACAAGTGGCTACATGAGACTACAGGGCGTGATCACACAAAACTGCACTGAACACGGCTTTACAGCCTTGTAGCAGTGGTAATGCAGCTGTAGTACAATTTGTTTTAGCCTAGCAATAGCTTTTCTACTAATGGCAATTGCGCTTTGGCTTTAAAAATCCTGAAAGGTGTTCATTTGTGAAGATTACTTACAAAATGTGTAAGTATCATAAACCTAAGATTTCTACGGAGCAAATTTTCTGCAATGATCCAAAATGGAAATATCCCATTTACATTTTGAGGGGGGAATTAAGGCAAGTTTAGCTTCCGCATTGGCCTATACAAAAACGCCATCCCTGGGGCACTCTATCAGTCAACAATCAGCCCCCTTCACTCCTTGGCCCAGAAGCGGAAGACCCCAAAAAATGCTAAGTTAGCATTAAGCTAACTATAGAATCTTACATTGAAATCATGGAATTTAACAGAGATACAGTTAAGGTTAGGGTATAGGTAATGGGTAGGCTACAAATTGTTACTTGTGTTTATGCTAAGCAATTGATGAGCTAACCATTAAGTATTACTTTAAAAGAGAGGCTGTCAAGATAAGGGTTAGGGTAATGGGAGGTCTACATCTTGTTACTTACTAAGTGAATCACATCTTCATGTACTATGAATTAGGAAGTTTGGTTTTTCTGCATTTGGTGACATATTTGTTCACTGCAGTGTAGCACTGTAGCAGGATTCAGATAACTGTTGTTTTAGTGGGTTTGTCTCCTAATAGCGGTGGATGTGGTTAGTAGGGGCATGTTGTGTACACTACAAATGGAATATGTCTGCAGCTAAACATGTCTTGGTATTTATGCCTAAGCGGTCACATATCAGATGAGGTGGACCAATGAAAGCGCAACCCAGTAAAGTCCTCTGATTAAATCCAATAAAACGGCAGTGCTGATTGAATATGACTCAAAATTATGTCTACGCTGCCTATTTCTAGCCTTAAATTTTTCCAGGAACACATTTTAGTGCTCAGTTTAGCTGTAATAGCGAGAGTTTGTGAACAGGAAAATGCCATACTGCTTCCTGCACTGTGAAACGGAGGATGAAAAAACTAAGATCAACCAGTAAACCTTGGTAGTGCTGATTAAACATAAACTAAGATTCTGTTACTGAGTTGCATATTTTCACCTCAAATATTTTCAAAAACATGTTTAGCTTACTACTTAACTAGAATACAAGATCATTTTGTCAGCCGGTTGTATTGTTTCACATGTGAGAGTTGTGCATCACCCACCGGCAGGAGCATTTATTGGTCTTATGCAACGCGTTGCATTCTGGTAGTTGTAGGTTTTTCTCAATTTTGAGCAAAAACATCAGTTTTCTCTGGTTATGTAGCACCAATTTATCTGTGTCTTTCTCCTGCAGAGACGGCCTAGTTTAATCAGCAGGCCATCTTTACAACAGTGAAATATTTCTTCAACACTGTGTTGTTTTTAATGCCGTAATTTTAATAAATAATTATGTCACACTGTTACTTTATTACGCTATCAGCTGATCTTTGTCCTATTTTCTAGTGTTCATTACAACAGAAGTTTTCAGAGGTAATTCAATAATCCTATAATGAAGACCCCCCAAAATCTGTGAAGTACATTTTCTCCTCCCTGGGACACTCCATCCTCAAACTGAACATCAACAATGAAAGCCTTAATGATGCTTTTGTTACAAGGTCTACCGATGAAATGCCGACAATGAATTTTCTGCAGATGTTTAACATGAACATTTTGCCAACAGAACTGTTTTGTTGTTATGTTGATAAAAAAAACATCCAGAATCATTGTTTATGACAAAATGGTAATGAGTTGCATATTAGGAGATAGGGATGAGTAATACAAAGATGGGGCTTTTTTTCTAACTCTGTGTGTGTGTGTGTGTGTGTGTGTGTTTTAGAATTTCTGTGTACATGTGTGGAGGCGAGGAACAACTAGCTCAGTCACATGGTTACTAATTACTACCAGGAGGTTTCCCCCAAATGATGCACACAATGTTGCAATGTTCCCACAGTTCCTCAGTAACACTGAATCATAAAGGTCACTGTTTTACAGCAGATGTCTGATAAATTTGAATGCTATTACCTTAACTAGGCATTGACCATTTCCACAAGAAACCAAAAATATCCACTGTTGTGATCTTTGCAAAAACTGTTGGGTTTTTTTTTTTTTTTTTACTTCTCTTCAGTCCCACATTCCTTGGCTGCTCTCTGCTGTCCCAGAGGAACAAAAGGAAGAGAGCAGAGGCCCATTTCAAACATGTAACAGAATCTGTAAGCTTATGGTTGCAAACTTTGCAAGGTCTTTGTATTATATAGGAAAATCATTGAAGTGGGTGTTGTTACTGTGTTAGTGTTGTATAATGGGACGAATACAAAATAAAACACATTAAAAAAAATCATAGTGTTATATACTAGTGTTTTATAGTGTATGTGTAAATGTTCTGATTTGCTTTGTATTGTTTATCTATCTTTCCTTTTACCTATTACAATGTTTATATTGTTAGTCTTGTTGGTTTATGTTTTATCATGTATTCTGCAGCTGCACTCAGCACTTTTGCCCAAGACAGATCTCTTTCGAGACAATAAATTTTATCTTATCTCATCTCATCTTATCTCATCTTGTCTTATCTTAATATTTTATGCCTTTATAACTAAGTAAAGCGTTCATTATTACTGACAGTGAGTTTAAATAAAAATAAATAAATGTCTCAAAGTTTATGTTGAATGTTGATAAATTGGTTGACTGGATTTGTATTGCAACACTGAAGCAACTTTCACAACATCCCCAAAGGGTCCTAATTTCATTGTTGCAAAAAAAGCACTACAGTCTATACCCTGTAAAATTACAGTATTTTTTAACTTAAAAAAGTAAGTGTCTGTGCTGCTTTCAGTTTATTAGTTGACTGAATTTGAGAAGACAAGTTGAATCATTACATAATTACCTCAACTGGTCTTCTAAAATGTAGTCAACCTCTGTGGGCGAGGTACCAAGTATTTTCAGGTCAGAAGGCTCAAGTCCAAATGAAGTCACTGCTGTCACAGTCCACATCGAGATGCATGTCCTCTCTTGTCAAGTCGAGTGGAAAGTCTTGGAATTCGTGACTCGAGTCCGACTCAAGTTCAAGTCATGTTTAGATGTTCATGTTTTTATCTTTATATAGATATCTAATTATTTTGCACTTTTTTGCAACTTATGAATGGAATGAATCACAGAGAATTTTTATGACGCAATCGCCGGAAACCACAGATACGTTATTATGTCGCAGATATGTTGAAACTTTTCATTTCAACAATCCTTCAAAGCCACTTAGTTATAGTTAGGAAAAGATCACATTTTTTTATAAAAATACCCAGTTTTGGAGGGACACTTCCCGCTGGAAACAAAGTGATGTTTCAGTAAAAACCAACTGCTTTCATGCTGCTATCCTTACTGGAAAAATGTGCCTTGAACAGTGGTCTCTCCTAGGTGACACACCAGCCACCACCCCCTCCTCCTTCTGATGACAAAGTCAGCTTAAATAGTACACAACTTTAGAAATGTTGATATGATACGTGTGAATTGTGCAAATGTAACACATTTACAGACATGTAGAATAACAACATCTTCTTCTGATGACTGGGCTGGATTTTAAATGATAATCAAACTTTTACTTAGAGCAACACATTCTCATCCCAAGTCGTCACATGTTCCCACTTTGCAGAGAACTTCCATGTCTACATATTGTGCTCTAGGTATCCCTCTGTGTGTACTGCCAACGTTCTGGGATGCGGCTACCATGATGTCAACAAATGCACATGGTGGGATTATGCTGCACGTGGTTATGTTTAGGATAACCCCTGAACATCAACAAACGCACATGCTGGCACAGATGGTTAGGATTAGGAAAAAGAGGCACATGGTAAGGTGTAGAAAAAAATATCACATTCAAAAAGGAACATCATTACAGGCAGAATTTCAACCTGACACCATCCAGTGGCGTATCACGCGGGTGTGACAGGTTCCATTTAGCAGCATTCTAAACTGACGCTGCTCGTCAGTGTATAAAATATCACAGCAACAGGTTCTGTCGGTCTGCGTTGTCAGCTGACAACGTCCAGCAGCGTATCACGCAGATACGGACAGTGATCGTTTGAAAATACCGGAACAAAAGTGTCAGTATTTGACAACTTCAGAATGAAAACAGGCTGAGCTGGCACACCTGAATGAAAAAAACAGCTGCAATTAACAGTTGCATTAGAACTAAGTATTGTTTAGTCTCTCTTCGCATTATTAAGTAAAGAACATGTTTAAAGAAATGGCAAAAAGGCAATGATCACATACATCAGTTGTGGTAAGGATTTAAATGAAAGAAAAGTCAATGTTTAATAATGAGTATTAGAATTGAGATCCCATATCAGGCTAGATTCTGGATGTTCTGAGTCTCCAGTGTTTCTGTGCGAGTTCAGAAAGAGATTAGCATGTTTCCTGGTGAGCTCAAAGTCTGTACAGAATTTGAACCGGACCACATGGGAATAAGTCTTTGAGCTGCCAAGGCAACAGGGCAGCAAGCCGTTTGCTTTTCACAGAAACACAGCTGAATCTATGAGCAGCATGGTGCCAAGAGTCTCCTTCCCACCAAGAAAGATTTAACTCTTTGGTTGTTGTGAGGGAGGGTGTAACCATTACTCACATCTCTGAGAGTCTACACACAGGTCAGTCACACAGGGACAGTTTCCAGGTCTTACAGGGGTGTCGTGCTTTAGCCCAAGGACATTCATGTTCTCAATCAGCACTTCGCTGAAAGGAGGAGTTCAAACTGAGCAAGTCTTTGCAGAATCCCCCATCAGCAGGCAGGCATGTGGGAGGGATCAGCAGGCGGAACGAGGCAAAACCCTCAACAGTCCCCCCAGTTCTCACAGTTACGGAGCAGAAACCAGTGAGCAGCTTAGACCCAGAGGGACAGCTACTACTCCTCAGCTCATAAAACTTTAACAACATCGAGGACTGAAGAAGAAAGGATTTTTAGTTGTGTTAACATGGCATCTGTGAAAACTGTGCTTTATCTGGGA
This sequence comes from Plectropomus leopardus, assembly GCF_008729295.1. Lineage (NCBI taxonomy): Eukaryota > Metazoa > Chordata > Actinopteri > Perciformes > Serranidae > Plectropomus > Plectropomus leopardus. Next base: position 30,350,657 of record NC_056474.1, on the reverse strand, counting down.
GTCTGTCTATTTGCTGCGATCATCACTACTGCAGGTAAAACCACATGTTCCATTAGATTCAGATAGATAGATAGATAGATAGATAGATAGATAGATGCATGTTCCTAACTTTAAGGAATACTTGACCCACAAAATGACCATTTGTAAATCAGATAGTAACGCTGTGTTACCTTGAGTTTGTGAAGAGGAAGTTGTTGTTCCTGCATGCCTCCACGGAAAATGCCAAACAAACTGATTTATTGATTGATTAGAGACCACTAAACCCATTGAAACATGAGTAAATAAACAATTTAAGAAGAAATCACCCAAATATTAGCAAAAGAGTAGTAAAGAAGTACAATTAACTGATAATTCAGAAAACAAAAAAAAAGCAAAAGAAAAAAAAAAGAAAAGTACATGGAAAAACATGCTTAAAAATAATAATACTATTTTAAAATAATTTCAAATTATTACCAATTTGCTCAGGGTTCAAAAGTTTAAAGGTTTAAATACTTGTGAAAGGCTTTTGAACACAGCACAAAAAAGTGACGTTCATCAAGGTTTCAAAGGGTTAAACAGCAAAACTACATTAAAATGTCCACTTTCAAACTCACACAACTGGTGTGGTGCAATCTCAGTCACATTTATGCAAATACTCAGAACTTCACAACTCATGCATTTTTTACTAAAACCTTAAACTTATCCATGCGCTTTTAAAAACCAGACTTTAGTAATGAGGTTTTGGTCAGAATGCATATGTAGAAAGTACTGAAGTATCTCCTCTTGCTAACTGATATCAAAAGTTGGTCTTAATTGTTGGAAAAGTGAACAACGTTTCCATTGCATAAGGACTTTGTGTGGTAGTATTGATTGTTCCAGGTATTAGGTAAAGCCTCAGACGTTACCAGGGAAACCGATTTATGGCGAGTGAAAAACTTGAGATTTTGACTGAAAAAGAGCAAAAAAATATAAATGGAAAGTGACCATGATATAAGCATGATAACGCACTTGGAGGTGTACATTAAAAAGAATCAGGCCTGCATAAAGGACAGCTCACGCCTCCAAATCGGCCTTTAAAAACAGACATAATCTATTAAGGCAACCTCTAGCTCAGCAGGTACAGTGTGCACCCGATGTAGACCTACTCTGTAGCAGCGGCCTGAGTTCAGTAACAAACCTGCAACCCTTTCAGCCCGTGTCATCCTCGATCTCTTTCCCATTTACATTTCACTCTTCTATATTTACACAAATGCCCCCCCCAAAATACTCTTAAAAATACACATTAGATATAAATTCATATTAAAAATAGAAGTCATGCTCAGGCAATGGAAATGTTTGTGTGGTTATTCCGGCTAGTGTAAAGTGAGTTTAATGAAACAAGAATTCTCAATAGTTTTAGCATTCCGCAGCGGTTTTGTAATCAGTCAGTGTTGTATGTTGGCATTTACCTAATCATGACAAAGCCTTTTTTTTGACATGTGGAAATGTTTCAGCAACTAATGAACCAAACCAAATGTTCCTCCACATTCTTTAGATGCTGCAAGACGTGAACACTTTGGGAACATAACGAAATGGTACAAGAATGTTGTGTGTTTAGTATCTTAAACTGTATAAACAGCATTTATGAGATTGTTTCTATTACAAAGCAGTTTCACTTGAGCTCATATTTCCTTTGCTCTCTGGCTGACTTTAATTGTTAAAAAAAGGACAGGGAGGTGTTTTTTCCAGCTGTTTCATCAACGTTGATAAATGTGATACTTCATTACACTGACAAAACAAACACGGGGGGGGGATTCAGAGAACATGGATGATTAATAATTAATGTTGTGTTACATTTTATTCATAGACAGCGACCTTCTGCCTAAAGCACAAAACGTACGCTGGGTATCTCTGGACTTTAAAACCATCCTCCACTGGACTGTCGAACCATCGAAGTACAAATACACTGTCCTGTACTCGAGGTGAGTCCACACATATACACACACACACACACACACACACACACACAGAAAGAGAAAATCATATTTTTGTTCAAATTGGTCAAATTTGACTAGGGTATAAAATACTTTCAATTGCAATAAAGTTTTTTTAATATTGTGATACTTCTACTTTTTAAAGGGTAACTTCTGTATCAATGTGGACCCTAATTACTCAAGTTTTTTGTGTCTTAGTGTGAAAGCAGTTGCAAAACAGGACGCAAAGTAACCACTCTGGGCATTTGCGCACCGACAATTTACCAATCAAAGTCTTTCTTGTTGCCACTGACAGCCTCAGATTAAGCCTATCATTCTTACTGTCTGTTAACACGGGCAAACCCGACACACATGGCTTACACTGACACTGTGTCCTCAGTTCTAAGCTGAAATTATCTGGGCCAATGTGTTTTAAGGTAAAACTTTGTAAGTTCCATGTAACAGCTACGGACAGTTAAATACCGCTGCGCTACATCCCTTTTCATGTGCTGCTTTCAGATGCTTTTTACAAGTATTCAAACCTTTGAACCCAAATTGGTGCGTGGTTAAAAACAAGGAAAAAGATGCAATTAGCAGTTTGATAAAGATATGATTCATAGATTGCAAGAAAAAAGTAGATTTAAAAAATGACTTCAAAAAAAGCTAGGGCAAAAAAAAGGCTAATAATCATGCATAATTATTATAATTATCACAATTAAGGATTTGAAATTGTTGCAAACTATTACAACTTTTAAGCACTGTTCCCACATCATTTTATTGTTTTCTCTACTTTAAACTGGATTTCAGTTAATTTTCTTGTACTTACTTACTTACTAATTTCTTGCTAATTTTGGGTTAATTTCTACTTTTGTTGCTCATTGTCCTTATGTATTTGAGATAAATCAAGCCTATGTGCTCAGGTTTAAAAACATTAATTATCTTGGCTGCATTATAGACATGTTTTTTAGAATCCAGTGAGAAAAGCTTCATCTCTGGACAGCCCAATTCCTCACACACTGGAGCTCTAGTTTAAAGTAATTTTGGTAATGCTGCCATCTCCTGGTGTTATCACAACACTTCAAACCCAAAATAAATTGATAAGGGCTATACTATAAATTCATCCACGTACACATCTTAATCCTGTCTATTTAAAAAAAGCTTACATCCTTACATCCTTCCTCACTTCTAGGACACAATCAACCAGAGGTCGCTTGACAGACTTCATAAATTATCAATTCAACAGCCTAATAGGCAAAAATACATTTCCACACTTCATCAGAACAGTGGAATAATCTGCCCACAAATCTGAAACAGTATTTAGAGTGGCCTCAAGGAAATGGCTCAAAAGTACCACTTAGCATACTCACTTTTTAATTTGGAGCTTTTATGACCAAGAAAACAAGGACAAAGTAGCAAAAGGACATAGCTACCCCGCTGCCTGCTGTTGATTTTTATGCTGACTTTCTTATTTTGTTCTTGATGTGATGTTTTTATCTTGTGCTGTGCTCAGTGTTTGCAAGAGGAGCACAGTGGAAATGAGCCTTCAGGCTTAAATGTGTGTGTATCTTTGGGGATTCGTGACATGACTGCAGTGCTATGCTACGTGCTTTTTTAGTTATTGAATAAATACAATCAATCAATCATAATTATGGAAAGGATTCCAAAAGAAGGCGGGTTTCCATTAGCCTTCAAATTGCGCAGACTGAAAATGAAAAAATGAAAATGCCACTCATGGAAACGTGTCAGTTTTTTTTTTAAAAAAAACTCATTTTCGCGCATAAAAAGTTTTTACAAATGCATCTGTTTTCAGGTGATTTGAAGAAAGCATTTGGCAAAACTGCAATGGAAACACTTTTTTGGATTTCCTAGGTCACATGATGCTATGTGCTTGTCAGTGGGAACTGGCTCCCTCATGATGCAGCAGGAGCTACAGGAGCTGTTATTGCGTCACATAAGTCTTCAAAAGTTAAGCGGATCATCTGGAAGATTTGAATCTACAATTTCTCTGTGAAATCGTGAACTATCACCTCCCAGGGGCTTGCTTTTCCATTATGGCTTCGCCAACATAGCCTTGAATTAAAAATAATTACATTAGGTTAGATTATCCTTTATCATGACATACACAATCAAACTACAATTAACACACTGTAACCTCCCCGGATCCACACATTAGGTCAAGAAAACACAGGCAACATGATCACACACACATACAATCAGATTACAATTAACACACAATATACCCACCAGTCCACACACCCTGAGAGTATTGTACAATGCCTCAAATCAAATGGATGATAATTACACTGAAGTGCTATACAAGATTATTGCCCTATACATAATAAAAGCACACACACCACTAAGAACTGCACACACACTCCATACAAGTCACCTCATTTACCCTATGTCAGATATTACACAATGCCAAAATACTGCCCTAACACACACACACACACAGACATACACACAGACACACACACACACAGACATACACACAGACACACACACACACACAGACACACTTGATCACCTAGTGCTAAGTAGTTTGATTGATAAAGGGACTGATGAAAATGTGTACCTGTTAAGCTTACAGTTTGGTAACTGGTACCATCTGCCTGAAGGCATCAGCTCATACTCCTTATGTAGGATGTGATTTGGGTCAGTTGTGATTTTTAGGCCCTGCTTCAGTACTGTCTGCTCTAAAATGTCTTGCAGATAAGACAATGGCAATGCGGTGTCTGCAATAGAAATAAAGCTGCTAATGTTTTGAATATCCATCACCATGCTTCTTGAAATGTTATCCGCAGAGTAGAAGTCACAGAACATCACTCAATGTAAATGCAGTCATCTCATTAATACTGAATCCCAAATTGCTCCTGATGGCTGGTCCATCAGTGTGTGACTGTGTATCTAACTGAGTAGCAGGTAGCACCTTGTAGGCACCAGTGGGTGCATGTGACTCATAGTGTGAAAGCTCTTTGATTGGTTGGAAGACTTGAAAGGTACAAGTGCAGATCTATTAATTTTAAGTTTTCCCTTTAAGAAAAGGATCCTTTTTCCATGCTGCCATGTTAATGTGTTGCTTCAGGTAGGCTGAGGAATGTAAATACGCAACAAGAAACCTGAAGGCTTCTCACACTAAGACCCTGCACTCCCATCATTTTCTGCTTAGTCTAGACAACTTCTTATTTTTAACTACAGCAGTTTTAAACTCAGTCCAATTCTTGATGATGACCCTTTTTCATGGTCAAACAAATAAACAGCGAATGAAAATTTTTTTCCACTGGTTAAATAAGCACATTGCTTTGATTCTGTCTCTAAGATTTCAAAGGGGAAAACATGCACATGAAATTGTGTGTAGATGTTTTTTTGGGGGGTTTTTTTGTGTGTGTGTGGGCTTCAAGCAGCAGCAGACTCTAGCGATTGACCCTATTCAGAGCCAGTACACAGTGGACAACCTAAAGCAGGTCATAGTGAGCTTTCACCTCAGCACTCCCAAAAAAATGACGATCCCTCTGCAACACTGACACCTTTAAAATCACCTTACTTAGGTGACATGGACGTGGTCTGATCTGGCACTGTGTTCCTTTGTCTCCAGCACTAGATACTGGAAGTAGATACTCTGTATTTTAAAACCTGAATCTGTAACTTAAAGGTCCAGTGTGTAGGACTCAAGGGGCAAACTGGCAGAAATGGAATATAACAAGAATGTTGTGGGAGTGCAGGAAAGACTGAGTCAAGTGGAGTCTGTTTGCTCTCACTTTAAAACAGCAACTCTAGGACAAGCTCACAGCTAACATGTCAGCTAACCTGTACTCAAAACAAAGCCCTGAAACTCAATTTACCAGAATCCCCCTCTCTAAACTCTGCACTCTGCTTCTTCAAGCAGCAGCAGTCTCTAGCGATTGTCACTATAATGTGGGTCACCACAATGTATTCCTTAGTGTATAATCTCCTGAAAATGAGTATCGTTGTGTTTTTGTCACCTTCGAATGTGCTATTTATATCTACAGAGGGAGCCCATCCTTGTCTCCCCAGATCACCATGTTGCACTGCCATGTTTCTACAGTAGCCCAGAACAGACAGAGGAAACACTGGCTTTAGACAGGGACATTTACATTCTCATGCCAGCCACCAGTTAGCAGCAGCTCTACATTCAGAGCTTCAGAAATACACTGATTTGTAACGTGACACTGCTTTATTTAGTGTTTTTACTGGTTTTAATCACCTGGGGTGTTTGTTTTGCAGACAAAGAGACGTCTGTGGATAATTTGGCTCCTGGTAAAAACCTCCTGGACAACTAACACCAGAAGAATTCTAACCAGGAGAAGTTTTGGCTAGTAGCAATTTGCAATCCTCAGCCCTCGATGCCACTAAATCCTACACACTGTTCCTTTAAATGAATCATGTCAGGGACAAAAGTGCCACACACTGTTTTTTATTCTCTGTAAGGCTTCATTCTCTTGTTTTATCTTGTCATGTGACTTTTAGGAATGGCAGTGACTGGATGGAGATACTGGAATGCACTCGATTGTCGCAGTCAGAGTGTGATTTGTCCATCCACCTCACACCCTACAACAAGTAAGAACATGACCATGATCTCCTCAAGCCCCGAATCAAATCTCACACCCAACACACTGCACAGTCATCTCTAATTTCTAACAACACTCATCTTTTCACATATTCCTGCACAAACATTTATTCCTCTGTTATCAGCAGTATTATGTCCCACCCATCTTTATCTTAGTAACATACATTTTGATGAGGCCGCTCAACTGTAAGTTTGGGACTTCTTAACCCTTCGAAACCTGGACCAGGTTTACAAGCATTTAGATGGACTGTAAACATGGATGAGGGACATGGATCTGGAAGACTTCTCCAAACAAAAACTGAACCACACAACCTCCTCTCCACCACGGAGACAGAGGACAGCCTACACAAACACACGAGAGGCGAAACTCAAGAACATCATCAACACAGAGACACAAACACGCAAAGCATGCAGAGGGCTTCACCACACAGGAACAGGACACACTTTGGGGTGGTCTTGTGGTGGTTCTCTTTTGAGTCATTACACGTCTTTTTGTGGTTTTGTGTCTTCTTGTGGTTGATTACTTTCTCTTTGAGGTGATTTTGTGTCTTTTTGTTGTCTTGTGTCATTTTGTGTCTCCCTGTGATTGGTTTGTCTCTTTTTGTAATCGTTTGTGTATTTTTGACATAATTTTGTTTTTTGTCTTTTTTTTCCACTTTGTAATCGTTTTGTGTCTCTTTGTGATTGTTTTGGCAGTTTTTGTAGTTATCATGTGTCTTTTTTTGGTCGTTTTGTGTTGCTCTTTATTCTTTTCTGTGTCCTTGTGGTGGTTTTGTGTCTGTTTTTGGATGATTTGCCTGCTTTTGTCAGAATTTTGTGTCTTTTTTATGATTGTTTTGTGTCACTTTGTATTCGTTATGTGTCTCCTTGTGGTTGTTTTTTTATATCTTTGTAACTATGCGTCTCCTTGTGGTATTTTTCCTGATTTTTAGTTATTTTGTGTCTTTTTGTTTGGCTGTTTTGTGCAATTTGTATTTATTGTATGTCTCCTCGTGGTTATTTTATGTATCTTTGTAGTTGCTTTGTGCATCTTTGTGGTTGTTCTGTTTCTCTTTGTGGCTGTTTTGTTTCTCCTTGAGGTTGTTTTGTGTATCTTTGTCATCATTTTGTTTGTGTATGCGGTTGTTTTGCCTCTTTTTGTAGTTATCTTGTGTCTTTTTTTGTGTCACTTCGTATTCGTTTTGTGACTTCTTGTGGTTGTTTTGTGTATTTTTGTAGTTGTTATGTATGTATCTCTTTGTAGTTCTTCCTGTTTTTTAGTTATTTTGTGTCTTTTTTTGGCCGTTTTGTGTCACTTTGTATCAGTTTCCTTCAGCTTCTCCTTGTGGTTGTTTTGCGTGTCTTTTATCGTTCGTTTTGCCTGCTTTTGTATTAATTTTGTGTCTTTTTGCAGTTCTTTTGCATCTCCTTGTGGTCTTTGTGTTTCTCCTTGCTAATTTGAGTAACATTTTGCAAGTGATTGCCGGGGAGCCCAATGATAATTTCAGCCCCGGCGCCTGTACCTGATAGGCACCTTCAGAAATCCACTGAACTTAAAAACTTTGAATGGCTATTGCTAGAAAAGTAATCATGAAAGTCTTAAGAATTATAACTTATAAGATGATCATTTTTGCAGCGACTTATCAAAAACTATAAAAACAACATAAATTTTTTTTATCATTTTGTCCTTCTCACATTATTACCTGCCCTCTGCTTACGGCAAGCCCTCAAACATGTTTTTGTTAGATAAATCTCAATTTCTACTGTATTACTTTAGAGTTTTGGCCTCATTCCAATACTTATGTGCAAAATCCAAACCGTCTGCATGTTGAATACATATCACACATACCTCCATCTCATACCTCTGCCCTCGTGTTTGACAGGTTCTTCACTGCAGACATCAAAACCGAGCCTGAGAGTTTGGACTACGACTACGACCTGGAGGAGTTCCCTCACACTGAGTCCCCACCCTTCAACCCTTATAAAGACAGTAAGTAATGCATGCTGGCTCACTCACACACACACACACACACACACACACACACACATAATATCCACACCTAACACATACTACAGTGGTTGAGACGGTAGGAGGCATATTTATGTCTTCAATTTCCGAAAATGGCCCTGAGAGAAAAACATATTGTGACACAACTTCTGCAGATCCTAGTCCTGCTCTTGCCTGCTGTTTTTCCTCTGCCTCATGCCAACTCTCCTGTCATGCACATCCAGCCTCTCCCTCCTCCCCTGCACTAACTTCTCTCCTGCCTTTCCCATAAATAACCCTCCCCCTCCTCCTACCTGCTCACCTGTTCTTACTTAACCTCAAAACTTATACTCATGCATTTTGGCCTTTTGTTCACTAACAAATTTCATTTAAGGGCTTTGAAATCACATCTTTTGCAATAGTCTGCACTTGCTGAAGCCTTTCAATAACTCTGTTTCCACTGGTGATGAGAAAAAATGAAAAAATGTACATAGACCAGCAAATTCAAATCTGTGACAGAGAAATCTGATCAAAAACTGAAACAACAGTTGACTCTGGAACTCTCATATCAAAGACAAAGTGGCTGGGATCTTTGTGTACAACTGCACAAAGCAGTGTGTTTTTTACGTTTTTAATAAAATCTGGATTTTACTTTATCCTATGTAGACATTGGTGGCTAATTTTATTGTGTTTAATCTTGTTTATTTACTGTTAAGGTAGGGTGTTTGGCACATTTTACACACTTTTCATCCTTTATTTTTTGATCATTCTGGCTGCATGTGGCATACATTTTGGCAAGATCGTGCATTTTTGTTTAATCTTGGAATTTCCAAGATGTTAAGTGCAAAAAATGCTCCATTGAAACCCATTCAAAGTGACATTTTTGATCCCACAGCCATCAAAGCATTAAAGTATGTGTTGTATTATTTCTGGGTGTCATTCTGGGCTTTTGCCTTGGAATTTGTCATTTTTACTGTTTTCCACCTGATGATGTCATTTTTACTATATTTGTTGTTAAAAAAATAAGTCAATAAAAGTAGAAACTAAAATTAATGTAGAATATTTTTTAAAGCTTGATTTTGAAAAGTGCATGTTTTGCGCAGAGCGACACAAGTGTGTGTAATATTAAAGCGGGTCCTAAGGGTTAAATTATTGAACACCACAGTGCTTGTAAAACTTACTCACATCCTGCAGCTTTATGAAGAAGACAGTTGAACCCAGATTGAAAAGCCTGACAGGTGGTGTCGTCCTCTCCTCAGGTAACATCAGTGCGGTGAACTTCACTGTGGAGGCTGCGGATGAGAGCAGAGCCATTGTGAACATCATCGATCCCCTGACCAGCATTCATCAGGGCAAAAAGCAGCTCAGCATCAGAGACATCTTTAAAAAAGACCTCAAATATAAGATCATCTACTACAAGGCTGGAAGCACAGGCAAGGTACAGTATGCAGCTCCCAACACTGACACCAGCTGACAAAGAGTCTCACCACAGTACTGAAAACTAACAAATATTACTCAGTGCCTACTAGAATGATCATAGAGTTAAGTGTTAATGTGCTGAATTTATGTAGTTCAGTGGCTGGATATTTCAGATATACACTGTTATTTAAATTAAGATATAATTGGCCTTAACCCCTTGGAACCAAGATCGACATCACTTTCCTTGTGCTGCATTCAGACACCCTTCGCAAGGATTTCCACCTCTGAATTTGCAGCAAAAAACATGGGAAGAAAAGGCAATAAGCTACTTGGCGAGAAGCTTTCTGCAAATTAAAATAATGAAAAAAAAAGCTAGATTTAGATTTTTTTTAGAACTAGAATTCTGTTTGCAATATTTATATATTACAGTCACTCATTGCCTTCTTCTGATGTTTTTGAAAAAAAAAACCCATCAAGCCAACACAGACTGATTTCCAAAAAAGTTGGAACACACCGGTTTTCTAATCTTTTTTTGACCTTCCATCAAATGCAGTCCAAAAAAAGGATATTTGATTTCCAAACTGATAAATGTTTTTAGGGTTGTTTCTTTTTTTTTTTTTTGTAAAGATACAGTTATTCTGAATTTGATGCCTGCAACATGTTCCAAAAAAGTTTTGACAAGAACAACAAAAGAATGGGAAAGTTGTGGCATGCTCAAACAACAGCTGGAATATAAAACCTCTGCAGTTCAAATCATGTGAGGTGACACAGGGATTTGGTCCAGAGAAAGGTGCTGAGAAAAACAGCCTTACAACCACACCTGCTCTCCCCTGCTGTATAAAATACATAAAGGAAAAGATGCTCACAAATATGGAGTAGCATACACTGACAGCACTCAAACGTCTGTACATCTGTGTAGTACATATCATGCTGCAGTAGCGAGTGAGTTTAAAGTCATAAAAGTCTGGAAGCGCGGCTTAACAGCTATCCTAGCTCAGTGTAAAGGGCCGTCCACACCAAACCCTAAAACTAGAACCGTGACTATAACCATAACGATGTGAGCATCCACACTGATGACCAATAACGTTCAGTAAACAGCAGCACAGATCTCGCGTTACACACTCGATGAAAATGGATGTTGATGAGCTGCCCACTAATAACTTTCGTGGTTCAGTGACAGGACAGTCGCTCTGTGCTGCCTCCCACTGTTAGCTGAAGCACCGTCACACGGCAGAAATTAGCCTAGCGGCTAACGGAGGTTAGCATAACCGTTGACATGTAGGCTGTAATTTCCACAGTTTCTCACTCACCGCGGGTTTACGTCTCTGCGGCTCCCGACAGAACAGTTCGGTTGAATTTTAGCCTAAAAGCCCGTTTTTTTTTATCACAACATTGCTGAAATTGAGCAGCTAATGTTAATGTTGCTGTAACAAGTCAGCTCAGTAGGATACCTGTAGAGGCGGATACGTCATTTTATGCTGCCTTCACGTGCTCCTCGGAAGTATCGCATTTACCGTATTTACCACTTACGAGCACATGAGCGGCCCCTCAAAACTGTAATTAGGAGTGTTACATTGGGAAATGTAGACGATGCCGAGTTGTGACGTTTGCGTGACGTTTCAGGCGGTTTCAGGGCAGCAGAAATGGCAGAAAGCATCCTTCTTAACGACCAAAAGTGCGTATTAATGTACCAAAAAAAATTCATACTTTTTTTTTTTTTTAATTTTGTATTTCATCAACTTCAGCCATAAATAAAAATACAAAATACTCAATAACTGTCATATTTTTTTAACCCTTTAATAACAAAAAACTTTATTTGACAAAATGTATTGATATATCACTTGCTTTGACAGCAATAATATTTACAAAATCCAAATAAACAGTCCACAGGGTGTGGTTGTAAAAATGTTTTTTTTAAAGTAAGAAAAATGGAGAAGAAACTTAAGCAAATTGAAGGCACATCTATAATAATGCAGTCTATTTAAGAATCACAACACAATTCACAGATGGAGGTGTCTCCCTGGTAAGGTCTATTCAGGGGTACTGGAGCGTAGTCGAACCTCAGATTTAGGAGGAGCAATGCGGTTTTCATCCTGGTCGTGGAACTGTGGACCAGCTCTGGACCCTTAGGCAGGGTCCTTGAGGGTGCATGGGAGTTTGCCCAACCAGTCCACATGTGCTTTGAGGACTTTGGGTAGTGACCGAGAAAACAAGGGTACAGACCGAGGGTACAAGTGGCCGAAATGAGCTTCCTCCATTGGGTGGCTGGGCTCTCCCTTAGAGACAGAGTGAGAAGGTCGGTCATCCGGGAGTAGCTCGAAGTAGAGCCGCTGCTCCTCTGCATTGAGAAGAGCCAGATGAGGTGGTTCGGGCATCTACTTAGGATGCTTCCTGGACGCCTCCCTGGTGAGGTGTTCAGGGCACGTCCCACCGGTTGGAGACTCCGGGGAAGACCCAGGACACGCTGGAGAGACTATGTCTCTCAGCTGGGCTGGGAACGCCTCGGGATCCCCCGGCAAGAGCTGGACGAAGTGGTCGGGGAGAGGGAAGTCTGGGCTTCCCTGCTTAGGCTGCTGCCCTCACAACCCAACCCTGGATAAGTGGTAGAAAATGGATGGATGGATGGATGGAAGGAAATATAAATGCAGTAGTCAAATCAAGAAGTGCTGAATGTCTAAATGCATGGTAAGTGAAATAGATGTTAACTAGCCTATGTAATATTTCCTTCTTACCTCTTAGAGAGAAGTCATATCTGACACCAGTACAACAGAGGTGACGAAGCTGGACGCAGGACAGAGTTACTGCTTCATGGTGGCCGCTTTCATCCCGAACAGACGCAAAGCTACCCAGCAGGGAGCCTGGAGCATCCAGCAGTGCACACCTGGAGAAATTAATATCCTGCAAGGTGCGTATACACTAAAATACACAGTGTGTGCTCTTTGTAAGAACTGGAGGCCAACATCAGCCTCAAATAAGGACAGGTAGGATTTATTTGCACTCCAGCACTCATGTGACACTGCAGACTCCCATTGCCTGGGGTCCACCGCGGGGTCTCTGACAGGACACCAGCATTGGTTCCAGTTCCTGAAAACTGAAAGTGAACATTTTGGCAAAACAAGGTTTGGGAGCATAGTCAGGTCATGAGTCCTGCTTGAGGCTTTTATGGATAAGTAGTTCTTTTGTCTGGTGTGCGTAGAGAACTCTGCAGCTGACGCACGCAGTGGTTAAGCCTCTAATGGCTTTCTTGTAAACCAGCATGGTTCTGTTCACTGTCACACCATGAACCTGACAAACAGGCCTCATAAAACATTGGCTCAGCTGATTGTCTTGTGAAGAAACAAAAGTAGAGCTGCAAAATCATGCTTAAAAAGAGCTAAAAATCAAAGTTGTTGTTACCTCAGTGGTGTCTCTCAGATGCTTTCTGTGTGACTGGATTAAATGTGGCAGAGAAAATTCTTGTCATAATTCAGCTTGCATTATGACGAGTCATTTAAAGCATAATTTTCTTTGAATTATGACACAGAATCAGTTTTATTAGATGAATCTGTGTGCCTGACTGATCTGTGACTGATTGTCTCTGCAGATTTGAGTCTGGGAGCGTGGGTCGGTATAGTCTTCATTCTGCTCACAGTTCTCATCATCATCATCACAGTGACGGTCCTCTGCTGCAAATGCTGCCGACAGAAGAACCCATCTCAGCAATCGGCAACTATTTAATGTGCTTGTGTGTGTGTGTGTGTGTGTAGGTGTCTGTGTATCACAGGGAGCTGGTCTCCCATCAGTTTTCTATCTCCTTTCTGTTTTTAGGAAAACACTATTTGACATTGCTCTGCTGTGCATTTACAGTGTATTGTAGTTTGCACTTTTTTTATTTCATATTTACATATTTACATGAATGTGAGCATGTGCAGCTTTCTCTGACTATGCAGTAAGAAATCTTTTTTCAATTTTATACTATGATAACCACCTCTGCCTGTCTTGCATTTGTCCTGTGTGTGAGATCATTAATACATAAAGAATCATGTCTACCTTAGTTTTTAAATAACAAATGCTGAGCGAAGGAGCAGCTACAACTGGAAGAGCTTTGTTAGAGAGAGGTTTTAATGTTTGTCCACCTGTTAGAGTGTATGAGTGCAGACTAAATGTGTAACATTCCCTCACAATTTTATTAACAAATCTAACTATATTTTTTAACCTTAAACTAATCTCAGTTTTAACTGGTTGTGGCAGTCTAGTTGCCCTCACTTTCTTTCCTCAAGGCATGTTTTTAATAATTTTTCATTCTTTCAATTCAACATTTCTGTAACCATATTCAAGTTCAGGGTTTTTTAGGGTTTTTTGGTGTGTGCTGCATTCAAATGCCTCTCACAAGCTATTTCATACTTTGACACCAATGCAAGTTAGTTTGATATCATTCAAAAAACATGGAGAAAAATGGCAATGAGCAACTTGGCAAGAAATGTCCCACAAATTGCATGAAATTAGTAAAGGGTGAAAAAAACCCCCCGGAAAATTAGTTTTAGATACAGGAGGTGAATAATCAGAACATTATGAAAAACAACAAACAAAATCCATGTATATATTTATTTAACTTTCATTTTCTTGTTTTTTTTCCCCCCATTTTTCTTTCTTTCTTTTTATTATTATTATAATTTTTTTTTTCAGGGAATTTTTTCGTAGCTTTTGACTTATTTTCTAGTATTTTTTTTAGACATGTTGTGAAGTTACTCATTGCCTTCTCCCCAACTTTTGAAAGAAATCAAACCAATTTGCTCAGGTTTCAAAGGGTTTAAGTTCTGCAGGAGCAGATCCAAATCACCACTGACAGACAATAAAAGAAGCTCACTAGTGGCCCCCAGTGGCTGTCCTTTGAAACTACAGCAACATCAGCAAAATCTTCACTACTAATCCAGATTCATGTATATTTTTTTGCCTTATATGTTGAAACTCATTCAGACTCTTTTATTCTTTGACTTTTTTTAAGTCACAAGTGTAACTTTTGTTGATCAAAAGGACTGAAAAGCAATAAAACATAAAAAAATGAAAAGCTATGTATCTCTCTCTCTCTCTCTCTCTGTCTCTCTCTCTCTCTCTCTCTCTCTCTCTCTATATATATATATATTGTTATATATTACCATAAACATTCAAGCATCTATAACACATGGAATGTAATGAATGGCAATCAAGACATCTTGAAATTCAGCCATTAAGCTTGTAACTTTTTTAGTTTATGACAGAAATGTGTGTGCATGCATGTGTGTGTGTGTGTGTGTGTGTGTGTGTGTGTGTGTACATGGCTTCAGGTGATGATTATTGTCAGGGTGTTCCAGCGCCCCCAAGTGGCCAAAAACATGTTTCTGGTAGTTTGTTGATACTGCTGCTCATTAACCAAATGTCTCAAGCGTAAACTCATCTGTCATGTTTTTATTGAACAGACATGCATGAACAAAGACACAAATTCAAAAGTAAATCTGCAAAAAAACAGCACCATTCTTTTGTGACACTGATCGCTTAAAGACAAACCAGATCTCACGGTGGAATTATAGATGAATTTTATTTTGTAATTTTTCCAACACAGAATCTCACAATTAACACATCAACACGTACACATACAACATCACACACTAATGTATTATCATGACGAGAAACCACGGCCTCACCATGGCTAAACACACAGGTTCTTTTGAATATCACTTCACTCAGTCATGGCTTTTAAAGAGCATACATCATAGAAAACACACACATACACACACATACTGCAATGAAAATGAATGAATGAAAAGCTCCAGAAGCAGCTTCATCTTCTCTGAATCTCTGCACAGTATCGCTGCGCTCACGACTGCCTTCAGTGATGCTCTCATCACTTTCATATCTTCATCATGTAACATATATATTATAACAGCCTGTACATAAAGAAATACAAAAATGCATCCATTCAAAAATAAATACAAAAATAAATAAATAAATAAATATGTCAGCAACATGAAATGATTTAGCAAAACAAAAAAATAAAGATAAATGGTCTTTTTTACAGTTCACGGGGTGACATGTTTATTGTGCTACATGTGCCTATGTACAGTGATACGTTTTCAACATTTCAGCGACCATCCATCATTCAAACAACCTGTTTTAGCTTTGGAGAGTGGATGGTTGATTTTACTCTGCTCAGACGTAGAAACACGATCCCACTTTTAAAAAATCATGCTTAAAGGGAGAGGATTGCCTAAAGTTACCTTTTTTATTATTCCTCTTTGATAACTGTTTTGCACCAAACCACAAAAGTCAGATTCCCTGTATGTGTAAATGTACTTGGCAATAAAACCTGATTCTGATTCTGACGTTATCTCCATGGCAAAGCAAAGTTCAATCAATATTAGTGAACATGAGACACTCTTTTTTTAAAGCCCTAAAATCAGAGAAACTTTGTTTGTTTTCTATTTTATACCTTAATGAACTTAATTCTATTACAGTGTTACCAGTTAGTATGCCATGACATCACAAATTTGAATTTTAGCACTCAGGAGATAGTTGTTCTTGTTGACTCATATCTTTGGACTGTCTTGAACCACAGGAAAATAGTGTATGAATATTGGAAATGAGCATAGCTCCACTTCGAAACACAACTGTTTGGAGAGCTGTCTGATTCTGGCTGAGAATGTGAACTAAGCTGTTGCTTTTTATGATATACTCGGAGTAGAATATTTGACATATTTAGTACTCTTCTGGCAGAATTTATCATGATGACCAACTTTAGTATGTCCTGGATTTTGTTTCTGTTACTGCGGTCCCTTAATGTATGCAGAAATGCAGGAAATTAATTTCCAATTGCGTTTTTTTTTCTTTTGAGGGAGGACCAAAGAAAACCTCAGGAACAAACCCTAAAAATTGGAAATGAATTAGCATTTTAGCACCTCTGATTCCCTTGTCTCAAAGGCAATGTTTAGTTATTTTTAACTGCGTTGAGAGTTAACACGAGCTGAAGAGACTTTCACGTTTTGTTCTACGACATAAAATAAGGCAGTTAATACCCCGCTGCGTACTCTAACACTTTTATGGCTTAAAAAAAAAAAGTTGCTAAATAAGACTACAGAAAGAGCTAATGAAGCTAAAGAGCACCGAACATGTTTTTATCGCTTCGTAGTGGCAAGGTGACCGTAGTGTAGTTTGTTTTAGCCTAGTATTAGTTTTTTACTTCTGGCGATTACAATTAGGCTTCAAAAATCCTGAAAGTAGTGTTCAGTTTTGAAGTTTATCTTGCTGAATAAATTGTTTAAGTATCATAAACATTTGTTTGAGTTTATTTTCTGCAATGATCCAAATTGCAATGGAAAAATCCCATTTGCTTTTTGACGAGGGAGCCAGGGCAATGTTAGCTTTCGGGTTGGCCTACAGAAAAACATCAGCCCTAAGGCACTCTATAGACTTTATCGATGGACAGCATGACAGCTTGCCAAAAGTGAAGCCAAAACATCTAGATCGCGCCCCTGGCTACAGTAAAGGTCATTACTCCGCCTCCTGTTAGGGAATGGGACATAGGCCAAACTAAAAAATCAAAGTACACACCAAATCATTTTTCCTAAAGATGATTTCTGTCATTTTAGGTAGTTTTTTTTATCATCCTGATAATTTTTCAAGTCTTTTTTGTGATAAGTTTGTTTTTTTCAGTTGTTATTTGATGCTATAAAAATGGGATTCAACATCATGATTGACAGCTGTGTGTGCCAATTGGTGTGCTTTTGTTAAATGGCACCGCTTGTATTTGGTCAGATGGGTGTATGGGCGAGCACTCGAGTCTCAAGATCGAGACTGGGATACTTTGGCTTCATTTCTGTATCAGGGCCGGCTCTTGACATAGGCGATATAGGCGGTCGCCTAGGGCGCCATCTACTGGAGGGGCGCCGCCACGCCGCCAGTCCCCCTTGGCCTCGAGGGAATATAATAATAAAATACAATTTTTCTATGCCTACTGGAGCCCTCACTTAGTGTTTTCTGTCTAGAAAAAAATATATATATATTAACATTACAAATAAATAAACAGTGACATGTTCCTAAATTATGTGTGAGCATGTGATGTGTCGTCGGGTGCAGAGGTGCGTAGGTGGGGGTTAGGGTTAGGGCACCTAGGGCACCAAATTGGGTAGTGCCAGCCCTGTTCTGTATAGAAGGGTAAGTCGAGATGTGTTTCCATCTTTATATACCATCTATGACGAGGACCCCAAAGACTCCCCATTTTATTGTCTCCTCAGTACTTCTCAAACCAAAGCTACATTATCGATTTACTGTAACAAACTAATTTCTTCAATCTGTAGAGCCTGCACACTGAGGCCTCTCACACATGAATGTCTTGGTGATACGATGTGTACATGAACTTGCATTGTCTGGACTGCACATGTTTACAAAGTGTCAATAATCACAGAATGTTTGCTCTTACAGGGTTCACAGTGTTGTCATGCAATCATGGCAGATAGTAATGAGGTAGGCGTGAACGGAGACTTAATATTAACTAAAAATGCCTGCTGAGTCTGGTCCACTGTGAGGGTAGACTGTCATATAGAGAGTATACTGTAGATTTATCATGTGCATAGGACACACCAAGATTCACATTATTCATCTTATATATAAGAATATTTCTATATATGTATATGTAACTGTACTTGTATGAAGCGGTTACATGGTGTATTGAATGTACAGTGCTTTGCAGACCAGACGATAACATGTACTGGTTACACAGTAGTCATGGACTGTTTCTTACAGCAAGCAGAAACAGAGCTTTGTTTCAGTTCAGAGTTTCAGTTCATGGTTTCATTTTCCAGCTGCAACCTTACAGTCATAGTTAACTCTTACTAGGCAGGTTTCCATTACAGATTTTCTCAAAACTTAAGCCATATTTTCGAAAGTTGATAAAACACAGTTGCGAGATGACTGCATTTCCACTGAGTGATGTTCTGCGACTTCTCCTCTGGTGATAACATTCCAAGAACCATGGTGATGGATGTTCAAAACATCAGCAGCTTTATTTCTATTGCAGCCACCAAACTAGCCGTCATTAATTCCAATCCAAGGTCACGTAGACGTGTGATGGAGCCATAATGGAAAGACAACCCCCTTATACAAGTACGTGGGAGCGGCCACGTATGAAGGATTTCTCAGAGGTGATTGTCACGATTTCACAGAGGAATTGTGGATTCCAAACTTCCGGATGATCGGCTCAACTTTTGAAGAGTTATGTGATGCAATAACAGCTCTTGTAGCTCCTGCTGCATCATGAGGGAGTCAGTTCCTACTGACAAGCATATAGCCATAGCATCACGTGACCTAGAAAAGACTAAAAAAAATTTGCGTTGCAGTTTTTTGAAATATGACTTTTTGGTAGCCCCTGAAATACCACCTCAGGCGAGCGCAAAAACTTTTTTGTGATAAAGGGGAGTTTTTTTTCGAAATTGACGTGTTTCCATTAGGGATATTTTCTATTCGCAGTTCCAATTTGCACAATTTGAGAGGGTTAATGTAAACCCGCCTAGTGCTCTAACAGCTTCAAACAGCAGACAGGCATGATTACTGGTGGACATAGAGGAGCATCGAGCAGATTAAGAGCCACATATTTCCTTCAGATGAAGATATCAAGCTCAAAGGTTATGATATGCCAATGTTGTGTTCACAACTAACTTGTTTCTGTCCTCAAGAGACAAAATAAAACCACTTATTGCAGGTTTAACAAAAGAATGATGAGAAATCTTTTACTATATGCAGGACTTAGAAACGTCTCTCCTCACCCAGAGCCATTCGAAGACAGCTAAATTGGACATTTCAGTCTTCAGAGGCAGCCAAACCTAAGTCCATGCTATCAGAGCGGTTAGGACTATGTCTATCATAAAGCCCCTATGTCTCTGTGCTCACTCGGCCTCTCGGATGTCTTTGGTTCAATGAGGGTAAACGTGTTGGAGGTGATTTTCTCACTGGCCTATCAGACCCTCCCTTCAGTGCATTTCTGCTGGGCGAACAGCGCCCTGCTTGTGCCAGATTCAACCTGCTGACTGAGTCTAGCTGTGTCCCAGTTCCACACTTCATACTAACTCTAAGCAGGTTAAGTATGAAGCATGTTCACACTAAATTACTGTCAATATATTAAAAGGTGTCAGTATGCTTAGTAAATCCCCTTAATTTTTGAGTGTGCTGTGGTTGTTAACTTTCGCACAAAGGGAATAATGAGCTGCTCACAAGTGAAACAGGACAGCACGAGTGAAAAAGCTTCAGGGAACCAAAGTGTGAAAACATTGCAAAGTCTCATTGGTAGTGGTAATCCAAAAAAATCTTGTGTGATTTCCTGTTGGTGAATACTGTGAGACAAATTTAGTGACTACATTTACATGCACACTAAAATTCTAATATTATTCTTTATGTGACGGTTTTCTGAATGTGATGATGGTCAAGTAAACAGCATATTCAGTTTGGATATTTCAAATTTGGTCTTTTTTTTGTCGATTGCAGCATTTTCTGTTTAAGACGTTTGATTCCATTCCATTTTTTTGTCCAATTATGCGGGCCAGGTCTAAGGGGCAGCAGGCTGAGCAAAGCAATCCAGTTGTCCCTTTCCAGCTCCTCCTGGGGGACCCCAAGGTGGTCTCAAACAAGATGAGATATATAATTCCTCCAGCTTGTTCTGGGTCTGCCAGGGGCAAACTACCAGTTGGACGTGCCCAGAACACCTCTACTCGGAGGCGCCAATGAGGATCCTGATCAGATGCCTGGACTTCCTGAACTGGCCCCTTTCGACACAAAGCAGCAGCAGCTCTACTCTAAACTCCCTCCAGATGTCTGAGCTCCTCACCTTATCTCTATGGCTGAGCCCAGACACCCTACAGGGGAAACTCATTTCGGTGCCTGTATCTCATTCTTTTGGTCACTTCCCAAAGCTCATGACCGTAGGTAAGGGTTTGGACGTAGATGGACCAGTAAATCAAAAGCTTTGCCATTTGCTGTGACGTTTGATATATTCTGGTATTATTCAGGTTTTAGGCGCATTATTTAGACATGTACACAACACATTTGGAATATGTGTCTCAACTGAGGTTTTCACTGCAGTTTGTGACACACAGCCTCTTGCCTGTTTACAGTCAGCTCTGTGCGTTGTCCACAGAACAACTTGCCAGCAGTTTGTGAGACTGGGACAGACATGCATGCCCAAGAGAAAAGCCCACATTTCTGGTCAAAAGAAGAAACACACCTTCTTTTAAACTCTATGAAAGACTTGGATACCTCACATTTTATGATATGTGCAAATATCACAGCTCTGACCTTTTCAAGAAGGTGGCTGCAGGAATAAAAGAAGGAGGCTGTGGTTGCTTGGTCTAATAAAGCCACCACTGGTGGAAAAATGATGCAAAGAAGCAAAATGGTAAGCGGCTGTAGCTGTTCCACTTTTTCATTTGTTGACATGATAAAGGACATGTTAATAAGGTTATACACGGCTGCATATAAATGGGAATGTTGATGGCTTATTAAAATTCATTAGTCATGTAAACAGCTTAGTAGGAGACTTTGTTAAAAAAAAGAATATTTTGTGCATGTAAACGTTGTCACTGAGATCCAACTGTAAAAAAAGTTGACAAAAATTTAGCAGGTAGTACATGATATCAATTAACGATGGATTTTTGAACTTGATTCTGTAATCGATATTTGAGGTGGTAAAAAAAGTGATAAATAGGCCATATTAATGTTTTATAGAAGTGCAGAATTTAAATAAGCATATTTGATGGGGATCACGTAATGAGAGGGACATTTTACAGTGCACACTGGAGGACAAACTGTAACAGAGACACTGTGTTTTTACTATCTAAAACATTTCTGTCTTTTGCGGTATATGAAGATATATGTTACAAGCCACTTGTTGTGTTTTTAGTGTTGTGACACTTAACAAAGTGAAATTTAAATGATGAACACAAAGAAACTGAATGTTGTGTTGATGGACATTCTTGCCCCTCATTGCAGCATAACAGCTTTAAATCACTGAAGCAGACTGCAGACAGTGATGTGGAGACTCTTGTGGCAGCTCAGAAAACACATCATTTAAATTTGTTCTCCATTTTTTGCTTGCTGTTTGTTTTCTTATTTGAAATTGGCAGTAGTCTTTCAAAGTCGCAGTGTCACAGCAGATTGTGCCTTTCACACCTGCCCTTTTGTGTTAGTAGCAAACGGTTAAGGAAAGCTATGCTATAACTACCAAAATAGTGCACAGTCAACATTAGTGCATAGTATTTACTGTGTAGTATTAGTATATCATATGGAAGTGGGACACCGATGTGGTGAAATGCAGTGTACAGGCCATTCAATGCTGATTTCTTTCAGTAAAGGTCGGAAATTCAGGTTCTAAAATGCTTTATAGAGTAACTGAACACCTCCTGAAAATCTTTTTTGTTGACCTCCAGTTGCTTAAACTTCTCACTTTTGGGCAGTGACGTGCAGGTGTGCTGCAGGGGGACATCCCCGTTGGGTGTGTTAACTTGTTCATCAAAGCACTCTGGAGCACATGCTGAGAGGTGAAACGGGTGAAACGGGTGAAACAGGCTTGAAACTCGGAGCCAGAGGTGGCAGTGACACACTGCTTTAAGCCTGCTGTAATGATCCTCTTTAAGGAGCACCTTACTGATGACTGAAAAACACTGGGCATGTTACCATGGTGACAGTATAGATATGCGCTCACTGTACAACCCGACCAAAATATTTATACAGCTCTCATCCAACTCAGATCTAAAACTACTAATTGACTAGATAATCTGATAACCACAATAGCTGAGTATATAATTTATATACATTTGATCTATGTGACAGAGTCACACAAAGTCCACGAACACATGCTCCAACACTACGCTCAAATCACATTAGGAGAGATTATCTTTACTGTGGACTAATTACCCTTAAAACTGTAAAGTTGTAGAGGATGGGGATCTTCACTAAGAGACTCAGAGGACACAGGAGGGAGCTGGCAGCTGATAGTGTGAATAAATAACAGAGAATATCAACCTTCTGATTGACTGATAAGCATCTTTTCGGGTAAAAACAGTAGGACCACGCTTCAAAGAGAGTTGCTTATTTTTGACCTGTATAAACCACTCACAATAGAGTGAAGTCATGAGCCAGACAGGTTTTCTTAACGTTGATCTTTAGATCTTATGGAGTGAGACAGTCTAATGCTGCCTGGTAGTTGTTACATCCTGCCTGCTGCTAATCTTTCCATTCTGACTTAAATGTTTCGCTTTGCAACATAAAAACATCAGAGACTAGAATTATTGCAGTAAATAACAGCAGAATGATCTCTCCCTCCTGTCTGTGGAATCATCCCTCCTTCATCCCATCCCCCTTTGTATCCACCTCGTCACCCGTCCTCTTACTTCTCTCCTCATCCATTTCATGTCTTGTGTTGCCGCTGTTGTGGGATTTTTGTTTTTACATGGCAACACCCCGACATGAGTGTTGTTTGGTGAGAGATCACTTCAGGTCGATGCCCTGAGTCTGGGACTGAGCCTTCTCCTTGGCCTGAAACGCACAGACAAGACAGCAGAGGTTGTTGGTGAATATGATTAAAAGCAGTTGGAAATGGTATATATGAATTTAATGGCATGATATTTTACAGATAGAGCTGTCAAGTTGTTTGATATGTAAAATTTGCCTTTAAAAAAATCTATATTTTCATCAATACATTAAGAAAAACACACATAAAAAATCTTGAAGGATCCTCTAACGTTGGTTATTGAGGAGCTGCAAAAATATGTCCTGTGCTGGACATTTTATAGCTCAAACTTATGCTCTGTGACGGACAGACTATGTAATGAATATCCTGCTGGAGGCTTGTATCCTTTTTCCATCAAATGGTTGGTTTTTAAACTGGTTTTAGTTCAGGATTATTGGAACCTTGGTGCTATCTAATAAACCAGCCAGCCGTTCCACCAGTTTTAAGTGGAACCATTGTAATCAGAGATGTGTCATCAATGGAAGGCGTAGCATAAAGCACAATGAAAGTAAACAACAGTAGCAATATCACAGAATGCACTGATTACCTGCAAACTTTTGTCCTGTTGTAACAGGAGATTTGTTTTTACCCAAAATACAAGCAGGGACCACTTATTAATGAGACCACTGCACGCTCACAGACAATTTCTCACTTGACTTCTCCATTGTTGCCTACTCCACCCTCTCTTGACCTCTAGAATATGACACACACTGATGTCATCACAATTTGAACTTATGGTAAAAGAAAACCTGTAGGAAAAAGCTCTAGCAATCGCACACATCAAAAAGCAGTAAAGACTAGGTGCTGGACAGAACCAAAATAGATGCAAAAAGACAAATATAATATGATATATAACTGATTAAAAAAACACTCAGTCAGACCAAATCTAAGTAGACTAAATCATCCAAAATGCAGAACCAAATATAACAAGACTCTAGAAAACTAATTTAAATGTATATAACCTGGACGTGGCCTGATTCGGTCCAGAGTTGGGTCTTGGATACTAAGAAACTCAGAAAATTACCAAATATGAGTTGCACCAGTGTGGTTTCCAACTCACCCTGAGCGAGGGCCGAGGAGGCCTAACTGGTTTGGCGGATCGTGCTGGTTCTGCTACTGGTTTCGCCTTCCTTCTCTCCAGAGGCTCTAGGTCGTCCGCTACATCAGGACATCCGATGTATCCTCCAGCCCCAAACACGGAACCCAGATCACCTTCTAACAAGCTCTGACTTGTAGGAGCATTGGATGGTGCAGTGTCCTGTTTAGCCGGCATGTTGCTGACGGCCATGTTGAGGGTGTCCGCAGTATTGGTGTTTGTTTTGTTGGTAGTGCAGATACTGGTGTTACTGAGTTCCAGTCCCAGCAGGTCTTCTGATGCCACATCACTGTCTGAGCTGTTGTTAGTGGGACTGACATCAAGCTCTGGTTCCACAATGCATTGGTTATTGTTCGCTTCGGGGAGAACTTCCTTACTCAACAAGTCCAACACCTCTTGGTTGTCATGACTACCTAGGTCCAGCAATTCCTGATTTTCATTGCTACCGAAATCCAGGAGTTCCTGGTTGCCATGCCTACCTGAAACTGGCACCTCCTGATTTTCTTTGCCACCAAAGTCCAGTAAGTCTTCATTGCCATAGTTATCTAAATCAAGCACTTCCTGATTTTCGGGATGGGACAAATCCAGCAGTGCCTGACTGCCATGGCTACAAGGTTCCAGCACTTCTTGGTTACCATAGTTACAAGGTTCAAGTAGATCGTCATTGTTGATATTGCGATAGGGTTCCACAACCTCCTGGTTGTCATGACTACAGAGATCCAGGAGTTCCTGGTTTCCATGGCTAACTAACCCTGTGTTGTCCAGCCTAAAAGGTTCTAGCACTTCCTGGTTTCCATTGTTACGTAAATCCAGCAGCTCCTGGTTATTGCGGCTACAAGGTTCAAGCACTTCTTGGTTTTCATGGGTATGAGGTTCCAGTACTTCCTGGTTGCTATAGTTAGAGGGTTCTAGTTGCTCGTTGTTGTTAAAGGAGCAAAGTTCCATTGCCTCCTGCTTATCATGACCACCTAGGTCCAGCACCTCTTGGTTCTCTTCCTCAGGGCTGAGCTTAAAGCCATAAGGGTCAGAGTCCCGTGCCGTTTGGGGGGAAGTGATATCAAACCCATAGCGATCAAAGTCTAATTGGTCTGGTTGAGAAGAGGCAGGCTCAGGGTCAAAGGTCAGATCATTTTCAGAGGGTTCTGGGCTCAGTTCAGCTTCATCAGGGTCTAAGAGAGTGTGACTCGAATGTTCTGGACTAAGTTTAAAGCCGTATGGGTCAAAGGAAGACTGACTGGTTGGTTCATAGCTCAACTCAAAGCTAAGCTCTCTGTTGTGATCTGAGTCAGGCTGGATAAAAAGGTTCTGAGAATCTACTGAGTTTTGGGGAGTTGCAGGGTTTTGAGGTTCCTCTTCAATACTGCCAACCCATTCTGCCCCCTGACTGGAGGCAACGTGATGGGACAGAGTTTGCTCTGTGCCGCCTGTCAAATCTGGTTCCAACAGGACTTGTTCGCTGAGCTCAGGGTTAGCCTGAGTTGAACCAGAGCTTAGACCTAGGAGAAGAAAACAATGAGGGGTAAAGGCTAGAAATTTCAGGTACAAGTGAAAAATAACATGCTTATCAAAATGACTCTCTGATGACTTAAAACCGTGAAGTCAACCATATCAGAATATATAGAGAGAATCAAAGTACCTAAAACTAGTATATTTGAAAGAGGTAAGTGTCAAAAGACATGTTTTAGCAAATCCCAAGACACATGTTTTATACTAATTTAAAGGTTCCATCCAGACACATTCTAGTGTGTAAGAGTACTCTGATAAATATTTTGTTGCACAAGGTTTTCCCACCTGCATCGCGATGGTGTGCCTCTGTAAACTACTGAAGTTGCAGTTTACATCTATGTTTGTCTAGAATCATATGACAGTTAAAATACTTCAAATATGGATTTTACAAAAGGCTATATATTCTAAAACATGGATGCTTCACTTGTATCTTCAACCTGACAGCATAGATGATCCAGACAAATAGCACAGTTTTCAGATGGATACCCAAGATGAGAGTCACTAACTTAGTAACTGAGTTATGACATTCAATAATGGCCAGAAAAGTGTATTTGCAGTCATCACTTCATCATTTTATCCTGCTTGGCATTGTGTAAAATTTTGTCATGATTAGCGAACAAATTCTTAAGAGGGAAAATAAAGATGTTTGAGGCCAAAAAAAGAATCAGTTCATGGTTAAGTCAAAGAGGAATTTTGTGTCAAATTTGAGGAAATTCCCTTAAGTCTTTCTTGGGAAACCATTTCGTGACAATTAGATGGGTGAAAGGTCACAGTGACCTTGACCTTTGACCACCAAATTCTAATCAGTTCATTCTTGAATCCAAATTGACATTAGTGCCAAATTTGACGAATTTTCCCCAAGGTCTTCTTGGGGTTTGTTATTTACGAGAATGAGACAGATCCAATGTCATAGTGACCTCTACATTTGACTACCATAACCTAATCTTTTAATCTCAAGGGTTAACAAATGAACATTTGTGCTAAATTTAAAGAAAGTAAAATACTTTAGGAATAAGTCCAGTTTACACAAACAAACACTCAAAAGAACACTATAAAAGAAAATACCATGTTCAAGTCCTGCTGTAGCCTCGGTGGTAGCCTCTCCAGCCAGAGATCCTAGACTCTGTTCTTCTATGTCAGAGGGAGGTGAGACAGCGCCAAGGTCCAGCTCGTAACCATTAGGATCTGATTCTACAGAATACTGACCCTGGGACCTCCAGCCGTGGATGGGCTGTGGCCCCAGCTCCTCTGATGAGCTCTGAATTGGTTTAAAACCACGAGATTCATCGACCACAGCGATGGCGTCCAGGTCCTCCCGGCTGTAGCTAATCTCTATGTCGCTGTCTTCATCGGGGAATTCAGACTCAAAGCACTGAGTTCCTGTCGAGGCTTTGTTTTCAGCACAGGACAAACTGGTGTCTGCCTCATCACAGGCGTTACCTGCACCCTCATCAGTGCCGGCGTTTGCTTCTGGGAACAAAATATCTGCTGCAAAGGGGTCGCTGCCTTTGAAAGGGTCTGAAGCAAAGCCACCTGGCAAACAGGGTATTTGACCAAAAGTTACATGTCAGTTAAAATCCTACATCCATCCCAGCATTATTGAACAATTTCAAGAAGCCTTAACCTAGTTGAACCAAGTTTTATGTCAAATAATATGTACTCTACTAGAGTATTATTACTCACCAGAGGAGTCAGTTTTAGGGAACAGGTCTTCATTGAAGAGGTCATCTACAAATGAAGTGAGAGAGGAGCTGGAAAATCATTTTTACACAGACAATGATATATTATAAAGACTGATCGCATAAAGAGCCTGACATCATCTTGAACAGATGCTTTACTTAGGCCTGTCAGCATTAAGCCCTAAATTGCGATTACTATACGTACGTAACGCATTAATTTGTCACATTTTTCACATCACATTACTCGCTGACCTACTTTACTGTCTTTATGAGGCTGTTTTGGGCTGAGTTTTAAAGCTACAGTCATGATACTGGTATTATCTCACACAGGAGGCCTAAAGGACACAGATTATCAACCATGTCATGCCAGCTTCTTTGTAAAGCTGAATACCGCTCCAAATGTAGGCAAAATTTTGGCAATGGAAAACGGCATTGTCGTTTCACAGGGGTCTCTTGACCTCTGACCTTAAGATATCTGAATGAAAATGGGTTCTGTGGGTACCCATGAGTCTCCCTTTTAGAGACACGCCCAATTTATAACAATTTTTTGATGTTGATTCCTTATCAAGACAATCTGGTAAGAATTACTTCACCTCGTCAACATGGATTTCAAAACTATTTTGAAATGCAAAATAAGAGAACTGAAAACATGTGATCATAAAATGTAATTAATTGTGATAAAATATTGAAATTCTACGATTAATTCTGATTTAAAAAATAATAATAATAATTTGACAGCTCTAGTGGTAATCGTTGACAGTCTGAAAAGAGCATAAACCTTTTGATTAAATAATACTTAAATAGATAACACAACATGCCACTGGTCAGTAACCAATGAATTCTAATTCTACAAATCCTGAGAATGTTCTTGTACGAAAAAATCCTGCCAACCAGCAGCTGTTTATATGCAGTGACATATGTGCTCGAAAAGCCAAAAAGGAGGTGAAATGCTCAGATTTTAACTTTGTAAAACAAAGCTTTTTTTAGGTAAAGCTGCTTATCTACTGCTATATCATTCTTGGACACCGCCTTTGGCTGATGTCTGTTGCAAATGTTAAGTCAACTGTCAAGTCAACAAGTCAAGTCAAGTTAAGTCAACTTCTATCAGGTTAATGCATGTCCCCCCATTGAGGCCTGCATCCTTTTCTTGTTGACTGATGATCAAAATGTCACTCTCTCCTGAATGATGTGGTAGTAGTTGGTACTTCTAGAGGAATTAGTGGTAATTGAATCCCCTAGAAATCCCCCATTTGACACTCAGAAATGATCAATCGTGTGTCGCATATTTCCAGCTTTGAAGAACATTAAAA
This sequence comes from Plectropomus leopardus, assembly GCF_008729295.1. Taxonomy (NCBI): domain Eukaryota; kingdom Metazoa; phylum Chordata; class Actinopteri; order Perciformes; family Serranidae; genus Plectropomus; species Plectropomus leopardus. The sequence goes on along the minus strand of NC_056474.1, from coordinate 30,321,655 downwards.
AGTATTACAGCAAAAAGCAACACTAGCTTAAATTAAGGAGCTGAAATAAAATTAAGAATAGTGAATGCACAAGTAAATGTAGACTATCTATGTAGGCAATTTTATCACTCCGTTATCTGTAATGTGATAGCTGCACATTCTGCAACTTTTAACTTAATGCAGCCAAAATAAAAATTATAATCAAATGAATAATATCTGTGATTAATATCAACAGACTGATCTTTCAACTGTAATGTAATAGAAGTGTAATAACAGACTTACGGCCAATAAGAAACTAAGCATATAAACATAGTAAGTGGCAATGGTGTGGTATGATTTGAAGATATTATGTTGCATTTCATGAGCAATCCTGAATAAAAAAGACAGACACATTCAGTCATTCAGTGAGAGTCACAACCTTGTGTATAAAGATAAACAACATTCTTACTCAGATGTTCTGCATCAATTATAAATGGCTGGTTCCTGTGTGGAAAAAAAAACGCTTTACGATGCATATAGCAATACTGTAACTGCACGGCGTCGTTAGGTAGCATTTACGTCACATTAGTGCTCAACAAGTTGTATAAAGTGTTTTTATGTTTTCTCTCAGCTGACAGTCTGTATGGGTTATATACTGACACAGAGACGCTACACAATTAAGTTTTTTAAGGAGCTTTTCGGCTGATTTCAAGCTGCTCCAGACCAAGTTAAGTTTGCCACAGAAGTTACCATGGCGATCCAGCCAGGTTAAAAGAGAGCCACCTTTGTAGAACAGCAAACCCCGGTTTTAGATTCGACATATCTTGCTAAGACACTAATCTCGCTCTCAGCCTCACGGTGGCTCAATGTGTGGTACATACGGTCACTCTGACAGTGGCCGAAGGGGTCGGCTTTGTAGAAGTCCAGTTGTGGACTAGTGGACTCCTCCTTCTCTCTCTCTCTTTCCCCTTCATTGTTGAGCTCCCCCTCCTCGGGGTCATCCTCTAAGTCAGATCTGTCCTGTGAAACAAGACAAGGCAGTGTTTAGTGTTTGCATCTCACACTAAGGACAGCATGTTATACGAAGGGTGACCACTGCTGGCTCATGTGCTACATTACACCAACTCACAGTCAAAATCATGGTATTATTAACCAACTCTACAACTTCTCAAAATCACAAGGGCTTTTATGATTTCAGTCTGCACCCAAGCAAAATTATGTTATTGTGTATTTATTATGTATGTATTATGTTTATGTGACCCAAAAAATTGTGTTGTGCATGACGTGGGATGTTCTGTGAGAATGAAGCTACCTTTGGCGAGCTGGTCCCACTGTCGTCTACTTCTTCTCTGGTATCTGCCAGATTATTGCAGAAAGAGGAGCCACTGCCCCTCTGGATGAGTCACACACACAAACGCACACACACACACAGAGGAAAAAAAGACAGTGAGAACTGTAACAGGAAACTTATTGCTTAATAATGTTAATTTACCAAAAAGAATTCCAACTGGATACATTAGGTAAAAGTAGTCACCTGTATTTTATTAAAACTGAAAGGTCTTTTATTCATGAAAACAATGGCTGCTAAACCTGCTAACCTTCAGCTTTAAATACATAGAAGTCAACAGTAGCAAAGTACATTTACTTAAGTACAGTACTAAGGTAGAGTTTTTGAGTATATCTACTTTAGTTTTTGAGTATATCTACTTTACTTGAGAATTACTTAATTTGACTTGACTACATTTGAAAGACAAATATTGTCCTTTCGACTCCACTACATTTCTATGAAAGCTCTTGTTACATTTGCTTAGAAGTCAGCGGATTATTTTTGTTTCTCTTCTATTATGAAGAAGTCCATCAATTCACAAAAAACTGTTTGCACTGTCAACAGAAGTTCAATTTTTAACTTGAACATTGGGTGAATGTTCTCCCAAAATTAAACATCGTCTGGAAGTTATATTTGGTTGTAAATTCATACAATATTTAGTAAAACTTTTATATCTAGCTGAGTCGCTTTTGAACAGTTATAAAGATACAGGTGTGTAACTGGGATGTTCAGGTAGGCTGTTTATTTTATTTGATTTTTTTTTAATTTGTTATCTTTTAAGAAGCTGCAACTACAGCAAATTATACTGCCTGACGGACAAGGTATTGACCAGAGGTTGAGCTTGCAGTAATTTTAATCAGAGACATAAAACGAGAACTGCTACAAAAAATTAGATTCGAAAAATGAAAATAGTAATGGTGGTCCTTTCGTCAGCAAGTGTTTCTCTGGACATTTCTGTAGGCTTTGCAGCATATCTAGCACATTGCAGCACATTTGTGGTCAACAAGTCCAAACTGAGATTACTCGGCTGATAACAGAACTGCATGGAACAAAAACACAACATGATACAACCTAATATTCTGCAGTGTTGGCTCAAAAGTGCTTAAAGTAGTGCTCTGCATCATAACTGTGATTTACCATGATCAGGTCAGCATAAGCAGGCAGTGATTGGCTCCGTCCCCAAGGCCTCATAGGTAGCGGATCATCTTCAGTGGTGTCTGCAGGAGATGTTGACTCCTCCAGCTGGCTCTCTGGAGTCACTGCTCCTCCTGACAGAGAGTAAAGAGTGTGCTCCTCCTGCAATTAAGACACCAGTCATAAGGAAAAATTCAGTCTGATTTCTCATGAGAGATCATAGTTAGCAAAAAAAAAAAAAAACAAAAAAAACAAAACGCATCCTCTTAGTATGAGTGAAAAGCATGTATGTGATAGTTTTTTTTGCCATTCCTCAGTTTTTCTAAATAACTGACATCTTCTCCCTCTAAGCATGATTATAAGCATTAAGATCATGAACTTGTCTTTCCCTGGTGTTGTTGTTATGTGGAGGTTTTTTTTGCCCCTACAATGGTAAATAATTGCAAACATTACTCCGGTTCACTCTCCCATTCTCTGACGTTCTGGGCATGGGGGACTCAGCAGCGTGGCTTCAGATAATGGTGGATCATGGCAGGGAAGCACCAAGTTAACAGAGAGAGAGGGATTTTCAGTCCCTGTTTGCGGTCCAAGGTTTAGACACATATTGGCTTTTGTAAAAACGGAGATGATCTTGATAAAATGCTTGCTGTTTGCAAAATACCGGCGGCACGATGGTGTAGTGCTTAGCACTGTCGCCTGAATGAGAAATGTAAAATCCCCAAAATCCGGAACTATCCCTTGAAGTAATGCAATAGTAAATGAGGTCTAAATAAGGATTTACTATTGGATTGGCTCATGTAAAGCAGGCAGCTATTCCAATGTTTGATGGTATGATAAATGACTGTCCCTTTTAAAGCACTAGATTTTGGGCGAGGTAACATGATTTGGCCATCACTTGCTGCTCTGGAGAAATGATTGTGAAAGTTACTGTATTTGGTAAAGTTAATGGCTGTGGTTACATGCAGTCGTTTTCTCTCACATCTCATTGACAAAATACTGCCCCATGTTGACATGCTCTCAGGAGACTGCTGGATCCAGAGGGGTGCTGGGTCTAAAGCCAGGGTTCCCTGCTCTACGAAGGTGGCTTTCTTTTAGCCTAGCTGGATCACCATGACAACTTCTGTGGCAAATTGAACCTGGGCATAAACAGGTTATGTTCTAAGTTTCAGCTTGAAATCAGCTGAAAAGCCCCTTTTGAAGCTTCTCTGCGTTGATAATCTTGATAATCGCCTTCGTGGTACCCTGTTAGCTCTGACTGAAGCTGCAGGCTTTGTCGAACCAGCTCAATCAAAGAGAGCCTAGCTCTGTTGAACTGGCTTCGTGATGTACCCCCCAGGCCTGTTGTTATCAGACATGCACACAAACACACAGCATACACATGCATGTCCTCTTGTACCTGCAGGATCTCTTCATAGGACTGTCTGATGGAGTCTTGCAGAGGAGTGTCCCTCTCTCCAGCCTCCTCCACCTTCCTCTTGGCCTGCTTCACTTCCTCTCTCAGCTTCCTCAGCCTCCATCTGACTCTGGCCAGTTCCCTCTCGTACTCCTCCACCTGGTTCTCCTTTTTCACCTCCTCCGCCTGCAGAGACAGGATCTGGCAGGGAAGGACAGGGAGTCAGTGATTAATGGTTTTTAAGCCATCATAGTTACAAGCAATTGGCTTTTTCTGTCACATTGTGGTCGTACTGCAGAAATGAACACAGAAAATGAACCAGAAATGTCCTAGGATGTGCTATTTTAGACTATTTTTTTAAACCCTTCGAAACCTGGGCAAATTGGTTTGATTTCTTTGAGGAAAAAACATGGGAGAAAAGGCACTGACCAATTTTTCAAAAAAATGATCCAACAAATTGCAAGAAATTAATAATAATAACAGCGATGACAACAACAGCAACAACAACAACAATAATAATAATAATAATAACTTTATTTACAAAGCCTCTTTTAAAACACAGTAACTAAGTGCCTTACAATTAAATCATAACAAATTTCAAGACTGAGAAAATTAAATTAACTAAGAGCCAAACACTAGGTACACTGTAAAAAAGGATGACTAAACAATGTCATAAAACACAATAGGTAAAAGGTTTTTAAGGAGATTATTAGAAGATTATCAAGTAAAATTTCCAGAAAACTATATATTTTCATTATCATAAACTTGTTACAGAATATTAAAAAATAACTATTTTTTATAGTTATTTTTTGTTGTTGCTTCCTTCCAGGTAATTTTATTCTAACTTTTTAATAATATCTTACTAATTTTGGGGCCATGTCTTGTTAAATTGCTCATTGCCTCCTTGCTATGTTTTTGAAAGAAATTGAACCAATTTGCTCAGAAGGTTAAATAACAGCAACAGCATTATATATACATTTGAATGATTCCTTTGGTGTCATTTTTTCTGACCACAGACAGCACCATTAAAAGGCTTGGGATGGCTGCGCCTCTACATGATGATAGTAATTTTATGTTGAAGCTTTCTGTTAATGACTTGGCTTGCTGAATATTGTTTATTATAAATTAACCTATATCAAATATAGGTTATGTTTTATATCTATCTATCTTTATATATAGTAGGAAAAAGACAGGCAGGAGAGGCAGAAGCCTGGAGTGTCGTAGCAGCGTGCTGTGGTGTTTGTGCAAAGCTGTAATGAGACTGTAAAGACGGAGCTAATTAAAAATAATGAGTGGTGCTGGTTGCGCCTCTACGAACCATCTTAGCTACTGATGTTATGAACCTCATCACAGTTTACCAGAAGATTATTTGCCCCGCTGCTCTCATCCGCTGTATTCCCTCAGTTTCATTAAAGATGGCAGGATTTTACGCAGCATCTTCAATCTGTTGATATGAATAGTGGCTGGAAAATGCTTTTCTGTTGCTTGCATCCTATAAATAAACTAGAATTATTGCCTTGAGCTTGTATTAAGTCACCAGCCAGCCTGGTTGCATTGTACATTCATGTCTGTCCAGACTTAAATATGGAGTCAAGGCTTTGACGAAATAACCCTTAGGGCTCGCTTTAATGTTTCATACACGCTGTTATTACACATTAATATTAGTTTCTACTTTCATTGTTATTTATTTCATTGTTTTTATAACAAACATCCGTCCTGATCATAAATATCAAACATTCATCAATTTTCAGAATTTTAACCCTTTAAATGCCAGGTTTTTGTCATGATGCTACTATGTTCATTAATTCATTTTCCATAACCAATCGTCCTTGTGAGGGTCGCGGGGGGGCTGGTGCCAATCCCAGCTGTCATCGGGCGGAAGGCGGGGTACACCCTGGACAGGTCGCCAGACCATCGCAGGGCTGACACATATAGACAGACAACCTACACGCTCACAGTCACACCTAAGGACAATTTACAGTCACCAATCAACCAGTCTCTGGACTGCGGGAGGAAGCCGGAGACCCCGGAGACCCCGCCTACTACTATGTTTTAGATTTTTAAAAAAACACAAAAAATAATTATTTTAAATATACTTCCTGACCTGTTTCATAGATTTTTTATGATCACAGCCTCAAATAAGTCAATAATAAGCAGTAACATTGATTGTGACAGTGCATCTAGTGGAAATAGCATGCCTTTTCTCCATATGCCAAATACAGTAAAAATGACATAATCAGGTGGAAAATAGTAAAATGACAAATTCCAAGGCAAAAGCCTACAATGACACCCAGAAATAATACAAAAAATGAAATAATGAAGAATGAAAAGGGCCTAAAATGTGCCAAGCAGTCCCTATGGGTTAATAAATGGTATGAAGTGTAGTTCGTGGAGTGTAGAGGACTGATTGTCACAACAATCAACTGAAGCTCAACATCAGCAAACCACTGAGGCTGTGACAGACTACCAGAGGAACAGGACAGAGCACAGTGTTGTAGCCATGACAGTAGACAACGCTTCACATATGGATGTTGCTGCAAAGAAGCTCCAAACTCTAAAACACAGATGCTTCACACACTTCCTCCCTCCGGCAGCACAGACGATCTCTTCAGTCAGCACAATTTACAGATTAGTGTCACCAATTCAGTACCTGACCAAATGTCTCCCCTTCTGTTCTGGAGATATGACGCTGAATTATGGCCAGAAAACATTATGATGTCACAATGAAGTTGACCTTTGACCTTTTGGATATAAAATGTCATCACATCATCATTTTATCCTTAACAATGACCTTGACCTTTGACCACTGAAATCTAGTCAGTTTATCCTTGAATCCAAGATGACTCTATATTATATAGATATTTGGATATTGCATTTGATGGACATTCGACAAACTGAAAACATAATGTCTCTGGCTGTGGTGAGAGCCGGCCCAGAGCAATAAAAACCTCTGAAAATGGACTGGGCTGACCTTTGACCACCAACATCATTAGCGCCTATAAAGGAGAACCCTTACTTTCTAGCCAATTACAATTAAAAACAATAATACTAACAATAATTCAAGTGAAGTTTACTCTTGTAGCTGCAGTTTAATCTGTGGTTTTTACCTAAAAAACAAGTTTGGTTTTCAGCTGTATAACGGCTCAATAGGTAATCGTCTAGGTCGGGGCTCTTCAATCACTACATGTAAGAGACCCTTAACAAAACTATTCATCTTTGTTGCATTTCAATTAAAAAAAATAACATTGACCTATATATTGGAATTTTTTAATCCCTAAAATACTGAAACTGAGATGATTAAATATGATGTCTTAGTAAAGTGGAAATTCGTTACTAAGAAATGTCTGAAGCTGTATCCAATGAGAAATCCTTCAACAGTTCAAACAGACATCAATGCCACATCACAGACTGTTACAGAACCCCCACAAGAAAGGGCTTCCACAGAAGACAGTGTTTTAAACTGACCCGCTCATCTCTTTCAGCTTGATCATACTGTGTTTATTGTTCTAAGAAGGAGGTAGTTTACAGTGAGAGCAAAGCAGCTGTGCAGTAGCTGGTCATCATTACCTGTTGGCTCTCTTCGTAGCACAGCTGTCTGGTTGTCTTTATTTGCTGCACCAGCTTCTCTTTGTGTTTCTCTAATTTCACCAGAGTCTCCTCCAGCTCCTTGCGGTCCGACTGCTGCTCCTGGAGCTCCAAGTTCTCCACCGCCACTGCATTCTCCAGCTCCTACCACATCACACACACATCGGACACACACTGTTTAGAATTTAAGAATGAGTCAAACTCAGATGTGGGATGATAAAACATGCATGGAGATGTATACACACACACACACACACACACACACAAGAAATGTGGACAGACATGTTTCCTCACAACATGTAAATGATCCTATGCAGGTAAATGGTGTAACTGACCTGATGTTACAGAGGTAATTACTTCTTAATGCTTGATCACATTAACATGTACCATGTTGAGCTCAGCATGTGATAGAAGATTTTGATAAAGAAACACTGCTTGTATTTTTTGCCCAGAGTTTGATAAGACATTGATGTCCTTTTCATCTCCAGTGAATAAAAAAGCTTAAAGCTATTTTTAGCTCAAAGACTGGAAACAGGGAGACTCTGGCTTCACACTACAAGTCTTGATGCCCAATTGTAATTTGTTGCCTATATCCTTTCAAATCCAATATATTGCATGTACACCTGCTTAAACTTTGCTCACAGCGTGCATGCATGAATGAATACTGAAATGTCCTCATAAACATGTTTGTTTTGATACAAGCGCTGTATTTTCATTGGTCTTTTCACTTCTTTGCCCAAAAGGCTTAAAAGACAGGTAACCTCTGCATCTGACCACTGGCTTGAGCCCTTGTTCTCCATTGTTGTGTTTTCTGCTTCCTGAGCACATGTAATTACGTCATTAAATGCAACATCATTGTTTTCATCATTGAGGAAAAGAAATCTGAATCTCTTGAACCATAAAGTGTAAATCCAGCCACTGTTAGCTCGAAAAAAAGTAAAAAAATATTCCCATTTTATACCTTGTAGCAAAGACAATTACCAATTACCTCTTCAAAGAGGTAACTTAGAGCCTGTATTAAAAACCATAGACTTGATGTTGCTATTATTGCTACAGCAGTTTTTTACACTGAGCCAGGACTGCAACAAACTGCCGGGACCCCAGGTAAACCTTCACTGTGGGCCCTTATGTTCCCTGATCCTCCTGGTCTGTCTTTAATAGCTGCCAGGCAAAGTGCACACTGTAGAGTACAAATGGAAGATTCAGCATAAAAGGCAATGATTTTTGAATTTGCAATTTTGAATTGGGCATTAAAACAGTAAAAGAGTAAAGAAAAAATAATATGACAATGTAAAAAGAATTGTTAGAAAATTATTTTAGAAACTTGGAAAGAATATACAAAAAAGTTATTATTTTTTAATTTTATTAAGATAATTAGAAAAGCGTAATCATACTATGTTATGATTGTTATTATAATTTCCTTTTTGATTTTTTTTTGTCACTTTTCTTTTTTCTTTTCCTTTGTTTTTATCTTTTGCTATTTTTCATGAAATGTCCTTGTAATTTTTAATTTCTTATTTTTCATTTTGTTATTTTTTCATTTTTTATCGGTTTTATACATTTCTCCTGGTGAGACAATAAAATTTGACCTGAACTGTCTTTTATTGTTTTAAACAATGTTTAACAACATGTTTAGCAGCCCTGAGATGCCAAATGACAGCATTTTTGAGGAAGTTATCCTGATAACAACAATGTATCCCATGTAAGGCTCAGACATGTGAACATGCCATAAGCTGATAAATAAAGGTGATAACCAAGCAAAACAGCTAGGAGTCCAAAGACTTGAACACAGACATATTTAGGAATATGCATCATGTAGATATGTACATCATATCAACTAAAACAATGAAAAAATAAGGGTGGCCTCAAAATTAGGTAAAAATGCAAAAGCTGCATTTAGGTCCTGCTATTTTTGGTTAATAGAGAAGAGATAACAAGTAAAATGACCACTGCCATGTTATTAAATTAAATGATAATGAAATGAATCATATAACAAACCAGGAAGAAAACCTGGGGCCTTTAGGGCCCCTAAGGGTCCGAGCTTTGCCCAGTTGGTAAGCCAGACCTCCACTGAGCACATGTATTGCTCCATCCAGCCTGACACTAGTCTTACGGCATCATGACATCACATGAAAGCATCATGGGAAATGCAGTGATGGAGGAGTCCCGAACTGGAAACATCATACATACACACAAACACACACACGATGCACATTCTGTCCACATCGCTTATGTAAACAAAAATGGTGATACCAACACAAAACCCACCCACACAACATGTATGAGAAACCCTACATACACACACAAACATGCACACACCAGCGCTAGGTGCTGCGGTCTTCTTACTCTGATCTCGGCTGTCTTGGCGAGGATTCTCTCATCCGTTTCCACGACGTCGGTGTCCCTGGGAGACGACCAGCAGAGGAGACAGGAGTGTTTAAGGAGGGAGGAGAGGGAGCCCTTATTCTTCCAGTCTGCCTTCCCTCCATCCTGCCCTCCTTCCCATGATCCCTCTATTTTTTCCTGCTGCACTGCTGGCTCCTCCATTGCTGCCCTTGCTAGCTGTCGCTACACTGCAGAGGAGGCGGAGCTGCCTCTGTGAACGTGTGTGTGTGTGTGTGTGTGTGTGTGTGGTGATGGAAGCATACAGGCAGAATGCACCAATGTGAGAATGGAAAGAGAGAGGGGGATGAGTCAGAGTAAAGGCAGGAGAGTAGGCTTATCCATCCATAGGAGAATTTATTTCCTCCCCTCTAGTCTCCTCCTTCATGTCCTCCCCCCTCCCTTTTCCCTCCTACCATCATGCTGCTTCTCTGGTCCTAACACATCTCTCACCTCCTCCTCTATTTCCTCCTCCCCCTCTGTCACCATCACAGGTCCACTGCAGTATGCACACACACACACACACACACGTACGCGCACACACACACACACACACACACACACACACACACACACACACTCACACACACACACACACACACACACACACACTGAAAGCTGTGACTGAGCCATTCATAAAAATCCCAGAGAGCACAGAGCCACAGTCTGCACCAGCAAAAACGTTACCAATCAATCAATATGCTTTCACAAACGCATGAATATCCAATAATTGCTATTTCTCACTATATACTGTAATCTAATTAAATTAAATGTATTTATTGCATTATTAAAATAAAATAATAATGATACATTTAACCAATAGAGCGCCTTACTTAATAATGCTGTGCAGCAGACTAGTTAAGTTAAAGAAAACTTAAAGCTGCATTAGGACTTGTGATTATATTGCTATTATATTTATATTAAAATTGCGATTGCAATTTTACTCACAATTTTATTCGGAATGGTAATTTTTGCATTACATTTTCACAGGAATGAGTATAAATATGATGATGTGATTTTTTTCTGGGGTCTGTACTAAACAAGCATGTTCTCTTCCATCTGGAACATGATTTTTAGGCCGGGGCATCTCTGCAGTCCCACAAGGCTTCATTTCAAATTCTGTGATTTGACAAATTTTTACATTACAGAAAAACTACAGATCCTGTTATTTAGATACTGCACTTGGACATAGTTCGATTTTGAGAATATTGTGATAAACTGTGAGGCCCTTGACTGCATTTGTTTATTTTTTTTTTCTTCTTCTTCTTCTTTCCCCTTGGGGTCAGTGAAACAAGCTGTACACATTATCATTATTATCACCTTTTAAAGCTGATATGCTGAATGCCTCAAGAACAAAATACTTGCCACAAGGACTGGGCGATAAAACAATCTCAATAATAATTATAATTCAATTTGCAACATAAAGTTAGTTACAGTAGCTGTGCAGTTGGCTCATCTAATGCTAATGATAAGTTAGCAAGTTAACTTGATTAACTATTTCATATAATGATTTGACATAATGTGACTAAACATAGCATTAACATTCATACATTTTCTCGTTGAATTTCTGCCTCAGTCCCTTCATAAAGATTTTAATCAAAGTCCGTCTTTTGTTATTGTTTTGATCAAGAAACAACAGAAATGACATACCTTGGTTGTAAGACTACACTACACTATACAGAAAGTACTGACCACAGTCAGGATTTCGGTTTTATCAATTTATTCTGTTTACATTGTTGCTAAAACACTTTCAAAATGCTTGAAACTGTCAGCACAAAGAGTTTAACAAGCTGTTGACCAGAACTAAGATTTCTTTGTTATTGTGTTTTTATTGTTTTATTCATTGGCATTATTTTGATTATATTTCTTTTGAATTAACCTGAGATTTGTGAAATATTCTGCTGTTTGGCAAATGTTGTCATGTTCTGACAATAAAAAACACTTTAAACCTCAATTAACTAGATGATTTCTTCAACTTTTACTCAGGAGCTAAAAACAAAACATTAAACCTTAAAAGAAATAATGGTCTGACTTTTTGGTAGATAATTATTGATATCAGCAAATATGAAAATTTTCATGGTGAGAACGTTGTTGACCATATCACACAGCTTTACTTCCACATCTGCATAGTTGTGAGGGCCTTGTTATGTAAACCACAAAAATTTGAGTGTGCCTTTACTATGCACAGAGCGTGCATGCTAACAAACCTGTGAAAATGCCAGTGTGCACAGACAACTAATATAGTGTAAAAAGAAGCACATGCATTTCTGCAGTTTTTAAGTAGACATACTGGATTCTGTTTAACCCGTTTTGCAACAGAATCATTCATTTGGAGTCCAGTTTGTATCCATCTGATCAGTGTAAGTCCAATATTTACTCTCCTTTCAGCTCTGGTTTGGTTTAGTGTCTAACTTGGTCTGTTGTTTAGTCTTGAGCTACTGAAAGTGAGGTTGATGAGAGCGGCATTTGCAGGCAATAAGGATTAGGATTTGTCCCTATAAGCGTCAACTTTCACATTACAAATGAATAGTTATTTGTAGACATCATTGCATGTTTTAATGGATTCATATCAGCTACTCTATCTCATCCTGCAATAGTTGTACTAATATAAGAATATTAATTTGTGCAGGTTTGACTACTTTAGCAGACGGAAATTGCCCACATTGAGATTTAAAAACAATGTGCTGCTACTCCAGAGTTTAAAATACATATCTTTAACAGCTATAACCTATATTTAAAGAAACTGGCATGTGCAATTACATTTAAGACCGCTGAATATGACAGCACTGACATGCAACATGACTAATAATACTCAGAAAATGTCAGACCCCAAAAATATATTTCATGTACTGCAATATGGCAAAACCAGGCAACCCTTGAGGAAAAAATGTGCCAGGGATCTAGTCTCAGACCGCTCTGACTCTCCATCGGATAAGCAAACTTTCTGTTGCTGCTGTTGCACAGGTTAGACCCAGTGCTACTCCTGGTAGGCCCATGTCAGGGGGGTCAAAGAGTACAGATGACCCCAGCCCAAGGTCAAAGGGTCATAAATGTAATGTATTAGCGGCATGTAATAAGGACATATTTTTGTACATTAAACTTGGAGAATTAAGGATTTATTTTGACCAAACCAGAGCTGGTGATTATTGAAACAATGGACTTACTAACTAGATTACTAGCAAGAGTCACCAAGACTGTTTGGTGACTACTGAATTCGAATAAATGTTTAATGAGTTAACAAGGCAAGTAGTAGGAGGGGGGTGTCAGCGCCAAACCCTAATATGGACCAAATAACCCGGTGAAATTCAAGAAATCAACATGACTCGTCCCTATTAACTCGGTGGTTGGCCTTAGCCACTTGTTAGTAACGCACTGTTAAAGTCTAGATCAATATTTAAAACATAATATTATCAAATACAATCTGGATAACTGTGTTGCAAAATGGCATGCAATCAATAAAGAAAATGATGCTGTGTGGCAGAATAAAACGTGTAAAGCTGAAAAAATATTGAATTAATGTTATTGAGTATAATTATGTGACACTGTATGATTTACAGTGATGTATCATCTGGTGTTTCTTGTGGTTACCTAAAACGATGAGCGATTTAAGGGGCTACGGGGATATGACTCAATAGACAGGCAACCAAATGAAACGCAGTGTTAGCTTGAATAAAATCTCAGATCACAGATCATATTTGGGATAATGGAGGCATACAACTCAAAAATAAAAAGTTTTTGGGGGCATTTTAATGTGGAAATGTTACATGTTATCTATATAAGTAACTGATGTCTGTTGTCTGCTCTAACATGTACATGAATAATAATGAAGGATATCACACCTCATCAGGGTTTTAAAGCCTGTCAATTATTTCCATTTGAGTTGGAAGCTTGACAGTGTCTTCTACTGCACAGCTACTGTGTCACTATGATTTGAGCTGCTGTCCACGACTGTAACACAAGCCTGCACAAAACAGGGCTGATGTTAGCCCAGTTACTGGCAGGCAGCAAGGATTTATCCATGACCTTAGTTATTCATACATCGATGCTTCCGTTTTTAAGTACCTCAATTACACTGATCTGTTAAAAGAATGAGATGGATCTGAATCACTTCATCGATATTTAATTTAAAATGTTTTCATTTCTTTGAAACCGAATCCCAGGTTTGTAATTCAGTGAACTCAGCAGTGAGGTCTGCTGCGGCTGCCACTGACACTGCTGACTATCACGCCAAGTCGAAAGGCAATATCGTTTAAACGGGTCCGGATTGAAAAATTCTTGCTGTCACAGTGAAAAATTGATTAGCCATAGCAGAATACCATATGATAATACACTGCAGTACTGCTTTATGCAAGATTGGATCGGCTGTATAAAAATAAGGTCTCTGTCTACGTAGACGGATAACTAACGGTACTCTGTCAAATACACCCAAAAAGAGAATACAGGACATGTAATTTATAAAAATGTATGCTGTAGTAGACATTTAAATTCAGCTGGACTTCTACTTTGAATCGAATTACTGTGTGATGTGAAAGTGCTAGCTTGCAGTAACATACTGTAACTTCAGAGGATTATAAGCCAGTTGCAGCTCTGCAGAGCTTTTTAGCCACTTGTAGTTAATTATTTTGGAACATTTACTTGAACACTGTGTTTTCCCTCATCTCGCAGCTACTATTCTCAGAAGCTGGTGGAGACCAAACCAAAGCTAAAGGGAGTCCCTTTTGGACTTATCTATTTCTTCATCAGATGGACGCAAACATGACTCTATTTGCTAATATTACTCTGTGTCTGCTCGATGTACAAATAGGCATCTATTTACAAATCACCATAACAACCTCAAAAGGTTACAATAGGGCTGTAGTCAGCTTGCTTTTCAGTCTACAATACTGTTATTAACCCAAACCTAAAAAAAAAAACTAAAATAATCAATCCTGTCACCGTGTGTGTGACCAGCACAGCACCAGCAGCAGCATCACAAACACTGAAATGTCCTCTGCCGAAAAGAAAAATAAAGGAAATGGGAATACACAAATATCTACATTCAAAACTGAATACCTACCCAATGAATGAATACCCGAATAGCCGAATATTTGGGTCCAGCCCTCGTATTATCTCATATTTTATATTCAAGCTACAGTATAAACTAGATCAATAAATCAGCAAGGCTCACATGTATCAGTTGTGGTTAGTTTACTCCTCTTATGTATTATGTTGGTCAGTAAATAACAACAACCTGCAGTACAGAGGTCATTTGGTCCCAATGTCACCATTACTGCTTGTTCACCTGAGAGCAGTGGCAAGTTGATTTTCACACTTTAAAATGTTCCACACAGTATGGTCACTATATCTGGTTAAACCTTTCCACAAATCTAAGGGATCCTAATGAAGACTGTTTGTGTTTTGTGTTGATGCTGGCTCAAGTGAATGAAATTTGAAATACTTTACACACTGGCTGGTAGTTTAACCCTCTGAAACCTGTGCAAATTGCCTGGGTTTCTTTCAAAAAACATGGGTGGAAGGAAATGAGCAACTTAAGATGAAATGACCCAGAAATAAAAAAAAAAAAAGCAAACAAACAAAAATAAACAAACAAAATGGGATAATCAAAAAAAGGAAATGACCTGGAAAAAAATCTTAAAAGTTACACTAATTCTGTAAAAAAAAAAAATGATATGATAATTGTGAATATATTTATCCAGAATTCTTTCCCTAGCTTTTCTAAAAAAAATATATATATATATATCTGTATCAACTAATTTCTTGCAATTTGTGGAGAATTTCTTACAACGTTGCCCATGGCCTTTTTATCAATGTTTTTTATTTATTTATTAATTTATTATTTCATCAAACCAATATGCTCAGGTTACAAAGGTTTTATTCTTTGCATAAGGCGACTGAATGCAGCACGAGAGAAATGATCCAGGTTTCAAAGGGTTAATGTATATACAGTTTATATGTGTGGATCAAATGTTCTGAAAACTAACTGGTGGGGTGAAATGCAGTGGACGTAGTACAACAGTAAGGCTAAGAGAAGGCTGCTTGGTCACAGAGTTACCCAGCATAGGTTTAGTTATGTTACATTTGGCACACTTCCCACACTAACATGAGGTTCATTTAGCACCGTGCCTGCTCAAATGGGCCCTGAGATGCTGTAGCCCAATTTACGCTGAGCCTGACGGGATAATTGCTTTTCTCGGTTTAAAGGGTCGCCTTCATTTTAGTTGTTAAAAGTTTAAAACCGCCTTAAAATATGAAACCACGCAGTTCCAGTCGCGCGAATGTAGCAAGGACACCGGCCTACTTTAGTCATTCTTTGTGGAAAAGTGTTAACAGTAATTTTACCCTTCATCCTTGGGGTTCCTCGCTCTCGGTGTCCTCAGGCAGTCCAGAATAAAACGCATCATTACTGCAGAGCTCGCGCTCTCATCCTCTGGCTGTCGGCTCCGTTACCGACAGGGCTCGTGCAGCTGCAGTGTCAGTAAATCTACCGGCAGACTGAAGGACTGTCCTTCAACTCTCTGTTTTCTCCCCGTTAACTAGACACCGTAACCACGGTGAGCAGAAGCTGCTAGCTCTGACAGACACGGTGCAGTCTGACCAGCTGCGACTACAGCGGCAATCTTAATCACAAAGGACTTCCTGTTTAACCTTTCAAAATAAGAACGGGCTCTTGTGACGAAGTTACGTTGTAGCACTTTCAGGCCTACTTTACAAAGTATAAGACAACATTTGTGACACATATTAAATATCACGCACTAACATGTAACATCTTTCGCCTGTTTTGACACTAGGCGTCAAATTTCTTTCCACTCTATATATATTCCCACGTTGCCATTAAAGTGTTGCTTTTACATTGAAGGAAAAATTCAAACTGTTTCCAGTATTGTGTCGGTGCTTGACGCAAGGCTCGCGCTGCATCTCTGCCGCATCCCTGTGGTGTTATCATACTTCACAAACTAATGCCATTAGGCTTATCACTCATCCAAATATGTGTGGAAATGGAAAACAATACATGAGAGGGGTGTACTAACTTCTATAAAGGACAAAAAAAATCTTTGCCTTTTATATTTCTTTGGGGCAATAAGAACAAAAATCCATGTTGTTTTTTCTTTTCAGTTTTATTAATTCATGTACTATTGTTATTATTATTTCATTTTATTTTGAATAGTCCTCTACCAAACGGTTGACATGTTCCTTCATGGTATTTGTTATACAGAAAGAAAAAAAAATTACAAAACTTACAAACCACATTTTCCTTCTCTTGAGCTGCCTTGTCCTCTCTGGCCTCAGAGAACTCTCCCTCCTCCATCCCCTCACCCACCCAAATGCATGCATAGCATACATCAGGTCAAACTTGTGGTCGAACCAAGCCCAGGCCTCTGCAACAGCAGTGGTGTTGCTCAGCATGCACACAGCCCTCTGGACCTTGGCCAGGTCTCCACCAGGAACCACAGTGGGCGGCTCGTAGTTGATGCCCACCTTGAAACCAGTGGGGCACCAGTCCACAAACTGGATGGTGCGCTTGGTCTTGATGGCAGCAATGGCAGCGTTGACATCTTTAGGCACCATGTCACCACGATACAAAAGACAGCAAGCCATGTATTTACCGCGGCAAGGGGCACATTTCACCATCTGATTGGACGGCTCAAAGCAGGCGTTGGTGATCTTGGCCACCGTCAGCTGCTCATGGTAAGCCTTCTCAGCGGAGATGATGGGGGCGTAGGTGGCCAGAGGGAAGTTGATTCGGGAATATGGAACCAAGCTGGTCTGGAATTTTGTCAGATCCACATTGAGGGCGCCATCGAAATGAAGGGACACAGTGATGGAGGACACAATCTGACTCATCAACCTGTTCAAATTGGTGTAAGAGAGACGCTCAATGTCGATTTTCCTGCGGCAGATGTCGTAGAGGGGCTCGTTATCCACAATGAAGGCACAGTCAGAGTGCTCCAGGGTCCTGTGGGTGGTCAGGATGGAGTTGAAGGGCTCCACCACAGCCGTGGACACCTGGGGAGCTGGGTAGATGGAGAACTGCAGCTTGGACTTCTTGTCTATGTTGTTTCAAGGACACCTGACAAGAAGTGGAACACTGTCCATTTGCTCATCGGTCAAGATGACAACCCTTCCCTCCTTCTTTGCCCAAAGAGACATGTATTGTCCTGTGACAATTGCCTGTAAATATAATTTTTTGGGTTGGATGCTCAATGTAAATGTACAAGCAGTACACTGTAGTGTATTATGCTCAGTTTCTTAAAGTTCCTAATTTGGTCAGGCAAAGAGGCCTCGAAGTTAGTGGTCTAGGGATGTTTAGGCCTGGAAGACAAATGTGTAGAATACTGGTGCCTGGCTAGAAGTAATATGGAATAAGGCTCCTTCCAAATAAGGAGATACTTGTGGGGTTTTGTGATTGATCACAGCAGGTAAAGAGTTGCTTTACGGACAAATGTATTGATGCCTGTACGTATATAAGAGACTTGCATGAGCTGAAAGGGAGAGATTCGCATTGGTCCTGAATCTTCTCCCAGGCAGACCATGGGGCCTGGTGGATGCTGAACTTTGCTGCAATAAATTGATTATTATGCAACCGAGTCGGTGTCCGCGGAGGTTTCTTCATCTTCCACACATCATTGTTACTTAAAGAGAAACAACTACAACACAAACAGAAAATGTCTCATGCTCAATATTTATATTCTTCCTAAATGTGGACACTTAACCAGAAGTCCGCGGTTATATTTTTACAATTACAGCCATTTTTTGGCACTGAAAAATACCTCTTCAGGCCAAGGTTTTCCACTAGGATGACACACACCACCTTCTAAGGAGAGCCATGTCATGCTGAAGAAAGAGCATAGTTAATCAATTTGCATTTCATTTCTGAAAGCATATTCATGTCTTTTTGATGTAATACTTACTATGCTGAAGTCAAAGCTTCCCCCCAAGAGCAAATACCAGGCTTACCGTAATATTAAAAATAATAACACAATATTAACACACATGTAGTGCACATATACCCAGTGAATCATGCCTGGCTTTTAATGTGGAAAGAAAGTGTTGAGGCCTGCACACTCTAATGTCATTTAATACCTTATATTGCACATTTTTGTTTGTAAATGTATATGGTAGCATGATAAAACACTGAGATTCACACTAAAGATTTGTCAGATGTAGATGACGGTGAATCACTACTACATGTATTTACAAATGAATGATGCTTACGCGTTCCATTACACATTAACATTAACAACAACTCACCATTATCATAAAGACACCACAGTCATTCCCACTGGTCTGCTTCGGAAACCCCAGTATGAAGAAGATTGAAAGTGGGCAGACAGTTATAATAACTGGGACTAATACAGCACAAACCATTTTTAAAATTCCACTGGCCTTTGTATCAGTCCCTCTAAGGAACGTGAAGAAATAAATACTGACTTGGCATACTGAAGACTCCTTTTTGTGTAAATCCATAATCACAACAGAAGGATGATGTCCACAGTTTACACATGTGAGATTATAGCTGTGTGACGAAAGGGCTTCAAGATGAAGGTAACCATGGAGCATGGACTCACAGTCTCGATATTGCTGGTTGTTGGTGGCTTGTAAAGTCTCCACAACTCTTCAGACTGTCATATGGTTCTAAAAATTGATGGAAGTGGTGAGGTAATTGATTGGAAAGAAATATATGCACAAAATTAACAAAACAATATCAAATTTGTATTACCTGTGTAGAGTTCCTCAAACGTAGACAGAAGTGAAGTGTCAAAATGACAGGATCATTAAAGTTGAGCAGCCCCTCTGCCCATTCTTGATACTGGTAAAATGTGCCACAGACAGCTCATTTTTTTTTACAGTTATAATACCTGTAAAGGGATGAATTGTCAATGAAACAATTGTCTCTGAATGACATACCACAAGTTTAGCCATGCATGGAACTTGTAAAAAGAAAACAGCAATAATAATTGCTCTCATGTAATGACACCTACCCTCCACAACTCCTGTGACTGACACAATCTTGGCTTTTTTGGATATGGCAATTGGCTCAGAAAGAGGGACTTTGTTGGGACACTTGTGGCAATACAACTCCTGTGGAACCAAGTGCCTCGGTATGTCCTCAGAAGATTGTATTGATGTCAGGTGCTTTGGAAAGTTTGTTGGCAGGGCTTTATGGAATATGAGATATTTTCCATTTCCACAAGTGCCTCTCCCTCTGGTGGATAGAAAAGAATATCTTCTGGGGACGTGTCATCTAACACAGGTGCTGCCTCAGCAAAAAAGTTTGAAAGAGTCTTCATCCTGCTGAGTTTGACAGCATTTATGTAGTTTTGTGCAAGGGCAATGCCAGGTTTTTCTGTTGTTATTGTAATGAACCATGACACTCCCAAACCTTGAATAGCAGTGGATGTTTGCCTCCAACACAGAAAAAAATAATGTTCCTGCTCTTGGCCTACGGTCACCTCAACTGATGCACCTTCAAAATTGTTACGTTAATGTCCCTTAGGACAAAAATGTGCTAATAAAATCATCAAGCTATAATTTTTTAAAATTATTATTTATTTTATTTTATTTTATTTTATTTTATTTTTTCAAACCAACATCAGTCCTAATCATAAATAAAACATATTAATACATTTTTAAAATTGTTAACCCTTCAATTGCCAAGTTTTTGTCATGATGCAACTCCATTTTATGGTCTAAAAAACACAATAAATGATTTATTTTCAATATACTTCATGCAAATTGGATTATTTATGCTTTGATTATTGCAGTCTGGTATATGTGAAAGACGAGCAGCAACATTTATTTATATGCTTTTCATTTTTGCAGTGTCATATTTCATAAAATGTTTTGGTTCTCGTGGCGACTGTAACTTTCATGTGCTGGGAAAGGTCCTGTGTTTTGTTTTTTCAAAGCTGTGCAGTTGCCCCTGTGTAGATGTGTGTTTTATGTATTTTACAGTAAAAAAAATGTTGTGTTGCTTTGGACATTTGCATAAAAATTACACATGAAACAGAGGATATGGAAAAGGTGCCACTTGAAAGCTATCTGCGCTTTTACACATTCGGTCATAATCCATCAGAATCGGAGGGAAACCATCAGACACTTAAAGCCACGGCTTCAAATGAAGCGGAGAAATGAGAAGATGTATGTTTTATACTTTCTTTTCGAGCAGGATAAAAAATAGTTATTTGAATGGGTTTCATTCAAACTGCACATTTTTGTGTGTAGGGACATTAACTGGTCTATTTCAGGCCATGTTGTTTACAATAGGCTAAAAATAAAAAATACATGAAAAAAACTGAGAACACCCAAAAATACACAACCTTGTATAAATCATCAACAATATGCATTAAAAAAGGATGAAATATGCTAGAAATTAAAAGCCAAAAACACAAAAATGTGCATGGGTGCGTCTGTCATCTTAACCCTTAAATGGACAGGCACATATAAATAATTTGGAAAATTAGTTTATTGTTATTTTCTTAGGTATCTAGGCTAAAATGACAGAATTTCACAAGTTTTTATTTGTTTAAAAATATGACCTTTAGTTTCCAAAGTACAGTTTGTATCTGTAGAAATGCATTGCCCTTTCATGGTATAAATTTAACACTTTCCCCATGACTGAATTGTTCATGTACCAGCTTTTTCAATATTTTTTAAACAATGAATTTGCTACTTTCTTCATGTTTTTACATACAAATTTATTAAGTCAAAATGTGCTTTACCAAAATGGCTGAGCAGAGTCTTATGGAGTCATTTGAAAGTAGTAAAATAACTTTTGGTGACTAAAAAAAGAGAGTGACAGATAAATATGTGTTTGTTATTGCTATTTTTATTGTTATTGTTTGTCATAACATATCATCTAAAACTTTTCTCACGTCCACCAGAGGATCTTGGTTTGACCTCGGGAAGCGCCTCTGCACAAACCACAGTTTACTTTCGGAAGCATCATTGAAGTCATAGCATTTTATTTTTTTCTTTTAAGACTCAATACAGAAAGCGCACATACAGAAAATATTACACTGGTATATTTGATATGTGGCTTTGGTTGTTGTGGCTGCTCATCATTGTGTTCCAGCAGTCCTGATTAACAAAATAACCATATGTCGGCCTTAAAATCCTCACTGTGTCAGCCAGATAGTAAATCCCTTTTCACTGATTAATGAAATTACTGTCATATATATTTGCATAAAGCCTTCAGCTCCTGGTCAGAATTCAGACATCAATATGGTGCACCATTTGGTCCCAAATACATCTGCCCAACTTTGTGTTGCGTGGGATGTACACGAATATTACTCAAAAGTCAGAAAAAAAAACAAAGGAAAAGCAATCAAACACCCCCCTTCACACCCCCACCCCCCCACCCCCCATCAAAACAAAACAAAAACAAACAACAACAAAAACAAAAACAAAAAGGAACATGACCTGAAAAAAGAGGCTTAACATATAGTAAAAAATCTGAAAAATAAATTTAAATACTTTAATAAATACTTTCCCCTAGTTTTTTTTCAAGAATTTTTCCAGATTTACTAATGTCCTCTAAAAACATATTACCGACTTGCAAAGGAAAGCTAACCAATTTGTTCATAGTTGGCAGGTTTAAAGGTGTACGAAGGTGTCTGAAGGCAGAACAAGGAGATGTTGATTCAAGTTTCATAGGGTTAAATAAAATCTTGCTTTTTGGAATAACATTGTGAAAAAAATACAGTAACTCAAAGTTAACTAACTTAGTTTTAATGCCATGATGTACCTTGAAACCAGCATACTGCTGCAGCTCTGCTAATAATCAACATTCAAAAATATAGTACAACGGCAACTGTGACTGTCTGAAAAAAAATCTCTGAGCACATGCACGACCGGCAAGAGTCTCTGTGGCGCAATCGGTTAGCGCGTTCGGCTGTTAACCGAAAGGTTGGTGGTTCGAGCCCACCCAGGGACGGCTTCTGTTTTGCACCTTGCCCTGTTTAAAACTTCGATATTTTACTGTTTCAGGGTTACAATGCTTCAACATCATAATGTTCGCAGTCCAGGCAGTTACCTGAGATTAATTGGAACAGATCTGAACTGACTACAAAAGAGCCACACTGAATTCACTGAGTGTGCTACCGCCCCAGACGGCTAAATAAGTCCTGCATCTGACGCTTTTCCAACATGGCTGTCTCTGTGGCGCAATCGGTTAGCGCGTTCGGCTGTTAACCGAAAGGTTGGTGGTTCGAGCCCACCCAGGGACGGTAGGTTTTTTTTTTCCCACTTTTTATTTTCTACTGCCAATTTCTTGTATAACATACTGTTCGAGCGAGGCTAAGCTATAGCTAGCCATTAGCTCTGTTTTATCATGCACATCTGTCATTTCATTCATTCTGTACTTGTCAAGTACTAGTCAAGTTGTAAAGCCAAGTTTATTGCATCAGCTGTCTGAAAGCTCATTAGTTCCTAAAATTATTAGACTTAAGCTAAAAATCAGTTAGCTGTATCACCAACAGGAAATGACTTTTGAATGCTGTTAAAGTGTACTGTGAAGAACTTTGCTATTTTTTCCCTTATGCTCATTGTATAATCATGTCTCTATTGACATAAATTAGTGATAAACTCAGTATAGTTATCTCAGTTTAATTTGACAGTATTGTGACTGTCAGCAGATGTTTCTTTTTTAAAATACTTTTTCATTGCCAGGACATACAGTCGTGTCCACTAGCAACTATTCTGTGACATCTGTCAGTCAAGTAGTACCCATGTAAAAATCACTGGAATCCCACTCTGCTACAGGTGCTATTTCTCAGTAAGCTATTTCTGGTCATTCTAAACTAAACATTTTTAATGATGACTAATGGCAAGGACGAACAGATGCAGTAAAAGCTCATTAGTAAGGTGATGGTGTTGGTGTCTGTGAAGTGGTGACTTCCATTAAAAAAAAAACATTGCCTAATGACAAAAGTTTACTCCAGGGTGCTGACTGATTGTTGAACCTCAGACTCAGGATGAGCAATGTAGAATCTGCAGAGCCCTCTACAGGGTGGTTCCTGAAAACCATTTGGTCCTTATATATCCAGAGTGAGAGCTGTTTCCACATACTCTACATAGAGTCAAAAATATTCTTAGTGGGTGTTGTTCTTCACCAAGGTTGTCCCTAGTCACCGATTCTGGTTGTGATATGCATGGAGAGAATTGGAAGTAGCAGCTAGGGGGAGGAAAGTCTGGTTAAGGTACCTTAGAATTACATCCTTTCTCTTTGCAGATGATTTAATTCTGTTGGTTTCATTACACAGTGACCTCCAACATGCACAGGGGCAATTTGCAGCCATGTTTTAAGTGGTCGGGATGAGATCCAGCACATCCAAGCACAAGTCTGTGGTTTTCTGCCGAAAAATGGTGGATTGCTCCCTCTGAGTTGGAAGAGAGCTATTGCACAGAGCAAAGGAGTTCAAGTTTCTTTGGGTCTCATGAGTGTGAATGGAGTGTTAGATGGATAGGTGATTTTGTGTGATTTTGTGTGATTTTGTGTGATTTTATGTGATTTTGTGTGATTTTGTGCGGCATCAACAGTGATGGGGGCGCTGCATCAGACCAGCATGGTGAAGAGGAAACTAAGCCTGAAGGCAAAACTTTCTGTTCATTGGGCCATCTACGTCCCAACTTTCACCTGTTGTCATGGGCTTCAGGTACAATAGCCTGCTTTCAGCATGAGAAAGAACTAATTCAAAGTTAATGAGAATGATCAGGTCTCTTAAAACCACAGCTTAACAATTTAGGACTGAAATTATAATAATAAATAAGATCACAAAATGTAGACTTGCCAAATTGATAATTGTTTATATGTGTTCTTTTAACAGTTACATTTAACAGTTGCCAGTATTAATAATTTCAAATTTGAAAAAAAAAAGTATCTTACCTGTCTACTTTCCCATCATCAGTCCACAACACTGAGCCTGGTATCACACCTAATCATATTAGACAACATGATATTACTGTGATGATGAAAATGTTGGTGAAGATTAAGCTTAATGCCTCATCTCTCACCCCACCCCTTTCTAAACTTGTGTTTCCCTCTCTCCTGTCAGTCCTCTGTGTGTGGACACTGCACTCAGTGAATGCCTAGTTTGACAGACAATAAATAGATACAACAGACAAAGATTGAAAAAAAAGAATAAGCTGTTAGAAACTGACAGACAGTTCTTACTCAAGACACAAAGGTAAGAATTTTTGGCTGCTTTAGTAATGTATGATGCATTTATTTGATCAGATCATGATCGTCTGTGTTCAGAAGCTAGAAATATAATTTCTCCAAACTAAAATACTTTCATTAGAGATAAAGTTTATTTTGTATAAGTCACTGTTAGAAGTAAAAGCTGTGATCACTTTGTTTGCAACAAATTCATATTCAGATGTTTTCTGTGTATATTTATTGTTGTAGTACAACATCAGCACTGCATCACCTTAAATTAAACTTGATTACCCAGAAATTTAAAGTTTTCCTGAACGGCACATGAAATATATGCTTACATAAATGTATATATGCTTAAATAACCATTGTTTTAATCAAATTATTTGTTCATGCATATCCATGTATTAGAAAGTGTTTTCATGTTATGTTGTGTTTAAAACCATTGAGGGTTTAAGTCCACTTTCCAAACTGCCTTTCAATTTATTTAAATAATTTTGCAAGAAAGGTATCGCTCTGATGGCGTGAAGGAATTAGCCGCCTCAGACTTAAGGGCATTATCAGTTTAATGACTGACGTGTTGTCATCAACAGCTCAGCTGTGTCAGCACAATAGCTTTTCATGGGGCCATCACTGGCATCAAGGGGAGAAGTAGTTCCATCAGGAGTGGATGTGTTATACTCAGAGCACTGTGCAACTGATTGCAACATTATCATTTATGTTGATTTATTCATAATTTAATGAAAGCTTTCATGCCACATTTTGGTAACTTTGAAAAAGGAAAACGTGTTCAAAGGAGCAAACGTATAATTTGACAACAGAATTACATTCAAGAACTACATAATCTGTTTAGTCACTGTCTATCCTGGAATCCAGTGAAATGTAAAATGATAAAGAAACAAAAGAAACAGCCTCTCCTTTATTCTCTAAAAATAGGGTGTGTCACCACAGGATAACCTTAAACTTTCAGGATCACAACAATCAAATAAAACTTTAGCTTTTGGATGATGTCATATCACACACGCAAATACATATCATGTCCTGGGCGTGTGTATGTGTCAGAGTGTTGGTAATCTCAGCGTAATCTGATAAGTAAACTTCAGTCTGGATCACAGTAAGTGGTCATGACAACGTGTCCAATTGCATGGAGGCATGCAGGACTCAATACTACCTAGTGGCTGCCAGGCTGGAAACCAGGCATTAGCTTTTGGTTGCCAAAACTGAAAATAAGGTTGCCATTTGTAGTCCCCCTTTATTTTTTAATAATTAAGGTACTGTATGTTTATAAGTCATCCTAATAAAAATGTGACACAAAAGAGAGCTTTATTATAGTAATTAAACTGGAAACCAACTGAAACTGAAACTGAAAACTGTTGAGACCTGCCTTGCACATATGCACACAAAAAATGTTGCAGATAGTTTTGGAAGTGTTGTGTGGCAGTTCATCTTTCCTTTGTCAATATGCATATTATATGCATAATATGCATATTAATCCTGAAATAAGGATAGCTCTGTATCAAACTCATAGTAAAATGACGGAAAGCATTATCAACATATAACATATATAACACAGAGGTAAACAACAGGACTTGTTCCTAGTCTAGCTCAGCTTTTTTCCTTTTTTTTTTGCCGGTAAAACCAAACATAAACGATCCGTATGTTACGCTAGAAGCTAGAATTTATAACAGCACACGCACACCTGCAGGACAAGCGCACATGACACTTTGGTCGTAATCCATCATTCTAATATATTTCTACCTGACATTTGAAGTGTTGTTGAGAGGGAGTTGTAACATGGTTTTCAGAGGACACATAACCTCACCTGCTCTCTGGATGGGCCTGATCAATTCATCCAGTCTGTGTGTTCTCTGTGTTGCAGACTGCTGGCAGGATGTCTGGCTGTGCTCAGGAAGAAGATGAGTTGCCTGCCAATCACACAGGTCAGAGGTAGAGGCCAGAAAGATACAGTAGACTTGAATAGCTAAAATGACAGTGTAGCCTCACTCAGTGTAGAGTCGCTTTTATAAATCACTAAAACCAAAACTATTAACCATTTTGACTCGAAACTGATGAATGTATGAATGTTGTTTCTCTGTAATAAGTTTATTGAGGCATGGATCGATGTTCACTTTTACTAGATTTAATGTACTAATTTCTTCATGAAGAAATGTTCTTGTGGGCATTTCCTTGTATCTGCAGGTCCAAAAGGTGTGATTAATGACTGGCGAAGGTTTAAGTTGGACAGTGTGGATCAGACTGCCCCTCAAAGCAAGAGAGAGCTGCTCAGACAAATGTCCAGTCCCCGAGAGGATGACAAGGAGAGACTCAACAGAAAGGTGGATGGAAACACTCACAGAACTTCACATAGAGGAAAACTTACCTTTGACAGATTTGATAGTCAGTGAGAGGATGACAACAGACTCACCTACAATCACACAGATATGTGCCAAACACAAAAAGATACATACAGACTGTAGCTGTTAATGACAGACAGTCAAGAACCCACAAGCACGACTCTTAAAAAGGCTAGGATAAAGTTAAAAGTCCGAGATTTATTTTGGCAAACAATCAGGGTCAAAACTAAGAGACCAAGCATCAAAGGTAAACTGAACCGACAGGGATCAGGCGGGTAATCAGAGTCCATATAAAGTGCAACTAATGGAAACATGTCAGTTTTGAAAAAATCTCGTATTTATCGCAGAGATTTTTCACACTCACATGAGGTGGTATTTCAAGAGATTTGAAAAAGCCATATTTTGCTAAACTGCTATGGAAACACTCTTTTGGCTTTTCTAGGTCACATGATGCTATGGCTATGTGCTTGTCAGTAGGAACTGGCTCCCTCATGATGCAGCATCACCATGCTTCTTGTTATTGCAAGTGGAGTTTGTGCAAATCTGTGATGGAAACCCGTCTACTCAGTGAAATGGAAAGACAGACAGAAAAATTAAGAAATACTAGATGAATCAAACTGGAGTATCAACACACAGACACTGAGAGGAAGACAGACACAGTAAAATAAAAACATTCACTTAACACAACAACAATATACTTTGACTTTGATTGTTCTTCATTTGTGATTTGCTTTGGACAAAAACAAATACATTTAAATGTAACAAAAAGGTGAAGCTGTAAGATATGTTTTCTTACCTCTAGATGAGTGTTCAGGAGTACGAAATGATCCAAGAAGAAGATGAACGTTGCCTGAAACGCTACAGAAAACAGTGTATGCAGGAAATGCATGAGCGCCTCAGCTTTGGCCCCACGTTTGAAGAGGTCCATGAGCTCGAGACTGGAGAAGCCTTCCTGGAAGTCATAGAGAAGGAACATCGGTTGACGCTAGTGGTAGTCCACATTTACCAGCATGGTGTCAAAGGTTTGTTTTCTTTGTTTGTTTTTTATTGTGTTTAAGTTTAGGTTCATTGACGCATGATACAACTTCAGTGTAATCTTACTGATCTACTAACATGCTACAACACAGACTCCAGAAATGTGTATATGTATTCCAGTGGAATGGTTCACTGCTGTGCTGTTTGCTCAAAATTCTGCATGCATTATTTGTCCTTTGTCAGGCTGTGAACAGCTGAACTCATGTCTGGACTGTCTGGCTTTGGAGTACCCCAGCGTTAAATTTTGCCGTATTGATGCTGTGGCGACAGGAGCTGCTGAGCGCTTCTCCCCAGAGGTTAGTAAAATGTTAGAAATATCATCAGCAAGAAAATGATGATTTCATGTCTAAATTATTGGCTATGTCATGTTGAAACTATGACTAAACTATTAAAGTGCTGCAGGGATGATGTTTTTTTTGTAGGCCAACATGGAAATAAAAGTCGCCCGGATTCCCTTGACCAAAAGGGAGTGTGGTTTTTTTTTCATTGGTTTTTGGATTTATGCAGAAAATAAGTTATATGGCAAACAAACATTTATGATACCTGTATGTTTTGTTCAGCAAAATAATCTTCACAAATGAAAAACACCTTCATGGTTCTTTAAGTGTAAATGCAATCACTAGAAGTAAAAACCTAACTTTAGGCCAGGGATATTCGCCTAAAAAAATCTCCCATCAATAACTAACTTAAATTGTTGTTGTGGCATTGTTAATACTAAGACTGATTTAAACCTTTTGTTATTGAAAAAAGTATATTTAAATTATTGTTATGAATGCAATTTAATGACTATTTTAAAATCAGCATCACATCACTAAGAAAAAATAATCAACATCAGAGACAGCTTATAGCTACATTTTGATTCGTTTTTATATCCCTCCAGGTTCTTCCTGCCCTGCTGGTGTACAAAGCTGGTGAGTTACTGGGAAATTTCCTGGCTGTTACCAAACACTTCAATGAAGACTTCTTTGCAACGGATGTGGAGGGCTTTCTCAATGAATATGGCCTGTTACCTGAGAAAGAGTTCACAGCATGTGCTGATGATGAGGATGTGGCAGGTGAGGTGGAGTAGTACGAGAAGTAAGAAGAAGAAGGATGATCACTGAGAGAGGGTTGGATTGAGTGGAGGAGAGTGGGTAAAAGCAGAGACAGAGGAAACAGGAAGAGGAAGTATAACATTAAAGGGAGGAAGGAGAGCTGAGCAAAAGAACTGAGGAAAAGGTGAAGGATAACAGTGGGGGCAATGTTGCAGCCAGGACACATGCACACAAGTTAAAGCAAATAAATTACATGAGCAGATAAACACAATAGTAAACATCCACCAGCACACACTGAATTCCCATTGTATTTAAATGTACTTAGGAGTAAACCACACGCTGTGAGTGTGAGCCGAAATACTGCTTTGCAGTTGTATCGTAGCTCCCCAATAAAGATGACTTGACCAAAGTGCTCTCTGTCTGTCTGTGTGGCAATAGACTTTAAAAACCCTGATGGTATGGATCTGATCTTGGCATCATAAACAAAATCAGTGCAACACAGCATTACGAGGATAATTGATTTACAGATGGTCATTTGTGAGTGAAGTATTCCTTTAAAGAGGAACAGTGGCTATTATTAAAACATGATATTATTCTGGAGGCTATATAATTTGATTTTAAAAAAATGCACATATTTCCAGGGGGTGCCGGGAAACCACTAGGTGGCAGTATGCTTGCCAGTGGTGTTTTGAAGGAAATACATAATTTAAACATTTGCTAAAAGGGTTACATGCTGCCAAACATGCTGTTACTTTTGGAATCTAGTTTATGTTAATTCTAAACACTTCTAAAAACTTCTGCTTCTGCGCTGGTGCCATATCAGGGAGGTCAAGATCTGCTTGTAAATAAATACATGCGTTTTTAAAGATGAAATGTTTCTGAAATGTAGTGGAAGTATTAAGTTGAATTAAATTAAGTTCCATGAAATTTGACGAAGCAGAAAATGCAAATACTCAAGTACCATTACATCAAAACTGTACTAAAGCACTGTACTTGAATAAATGTACTTTGTTACACTCTATCACTGGATGTTGCTTATTCACAAGTTGGAGCCTACATGTCTCTGTGTTGTGGCTGTTCAAGGTCAAGGGAGATCACTGTTTTGTCATAGAGCTGATTAGACTGGCTCCAGTAACTAATTCAGTAATAATTAATACAAGTAACCACCATCACCTTCACTTTCCAACAGTTATAACAAAAATCATTTTACGAAAACTGGTTCCAGTTAAGGAAGATACAGTCGAATTTATAGTGAAATCTGCACCTCTCAATACACGTGTATTTGTCTACTAGCAGATCTCGACCTTGCCAATATGGCGCAAGACGTCACGTCAAATAGGGGATGCGGTATCTACGTTTCTGTATCTATGGTTATTTCCTTATTTATTAAATTAGATATAACATAACATTATTTCATTGTTTTGTTAGCCAGTCATCAAAAACATAATGTGCCTGGTGCGTATAAATCCTTTCATGGGTGAGTCTGTTCCAGTGCTTTTTCTCAGTTCCAAAGGACAGGACTCGCATAAACTGTAACTACAGGAAGAAAAGGGAGTTAGGAAGGTAGGACAAAATTTCCCTGTATTAGGGCTGTTTAATATTAACAGAAAATCAATTCTGAAAGTGGCAGCATGTTCATGTTTATTGGCAAATATGGTTTAAATCTGTACTTAATTCAAAACGCCACAGGTAGGCAACTTCGGTAAGTTAAAAAAGTTTTTAAAAAAAAAGTTAAAAAAAAATAGAAGTTGTTCCCATTTAAGTCAATGACTCAATCATGGTCACTTCGCCCTGAATTGATTCTTATTTGGTAATACACAGTATTTTATCTTGATGGAACTTTGGTTCATATGACCAGATCTGCCTGCCACCTCAAAGGTAGGCAGCTATTCATTCAGTGTGCAAATAGACGCTCTAATATACAACTATACTGGTAACACACAATCAAATCGCAACCTTTAATCCCATATGATGTGAAAGACGGCTAAAATGATGTATTAAAATCAGCCCAATCACACGACTTAAATTTGTAAGCGTGAATGAAGGCGTGTTCATCAAGTGTGCCAATTTTTTTAAGCAAAACTAAGACACTGATTGTAGTTGCAGTCAGGGACATGCCCTTGTAAGTAGCATCCTGCTTAGGAAGAAATCCCCGAGTTTAGTCTCTCAGGCAGCTGCTGCCCTTTCAACCTGCCGATTGGCATTCGATTGGCATTGATTGGCAATTGTATATGATTACCCGTTGTGGCAAAATCAAGGTTAAGGTTTTGCTCACTACCTAATGTCAATCCTTTTCTCACGAGGTCGTATTTATATTCAGTACGAAAATAATGGCTGCCTGAGAGTCTTGACTGTGGGGAAAAAAGCCCAATATTATAAAAAATAAGAACCCCATGTTTGTAGTCCACTCTTATGACAGCGGTGCTAGCGATTAGCACACGGATTTTAGTGGTCGTGATTTGGGAGATCTATTAAATGTAATCTAGTCATCAAGTGAAATCAAAATCTGAAACATTAAATTTGAAGAAGATGCAGGATGACGCGCGCTACCTCAAACGGTAAGACATAACAAAGTTAACATTCATGTAATGTTAACTTAACGCTAAGTATTTTGGGAAAGAACATAACGTTAGCTAGCTACGTTAGTCTTACTACAATACATTTTAAATCCATAGATGTAACATAAAAACACGACAGCATACCACGCCAGGTGTAATAAAACATTTACAAAGCATATAGGCTTATGAAATGCCATCGACTAATTAGCCGCGATGCGTGCGGTTCTGTTGTATGGAGAATCTCACCTTTGATCGTTACTGGTCAAACATGGGGATTTCATATTTTCTCGCTCGCTAGGCAAAACGATTACAACTGTAAGGTGTCTTAAGAACTTTTGTAAACCAATATGACCCACTGATCAATTCGGCATATTTTCAATCCTAAAATAAAGCCTATTCATGCTAAAATGTCGCATTTTACAACTGGCACCGTTTCCACAATCTAAAACCTATCCACAGTGGCAGACAGCGCTAACGCATTGCAAAAATCTAAGAGGGCTTATATATGTGTACAAGAAACAGACTTGCTGTTCGTGCCGAATTCACCAGAAGACTACAAAAAAATGTTTAAAATGTGTTTATTTACAAACCGACCTATATTCTCGCCAGTAAATGCAACGCTATTAAACTGACAGATTGTCCAATGGGGTTTGGCGTTACCTTCACTCAACGGAAGGGGCTATATCTGGGTTATAGCTCATATAGCTAGCAAGCTACTGTTAAACGATGACCGATAAACTGCCCAGATAATTAACTTTCTTATGCTGGTTTACTGCGTGGTGGTTTACATCGTGAGTTGAGCTAATGTTTCTAATTATCCAGCCCTTTATGAAAACATGTTAGCTCGTAAATTAGCCAGTCCTGCACTGTATGCCGCTGTCTGGGCGTGCCCTCCTTATTGTTTTAGTGGATGGTTAATATTAGGGACAGTTTTAAATGGTTGTAACTGCTCCTGGGATGACAGTAAGAGCTAAATAGTATACACTGGTGTCGTGCCAAAGACTGTTTCCTCGTCAATATGTCTTTCCCCTATCGAGACCTGACCCAGACCATTAGTGGCTGTGCACTTATAGCACCCATCACTGTATGATTTTATTATGAACCCAAGTGTGTTTTAATGTCTTTTAAGTATCTCAGCACTTGAAGCACTTACATGATTCTACTTTAAATTATGGTCATATTTTGCGGATAGATTTAATTGATCTTTTATATGTTTTATATGCATATTTGTATTTTTCTTATATTTTAATATACCCTCTTCTATTCTCCCACTCCCCCTCTTTTCTTTCTTTCTTTCTTTCTTTTTATTTTTTTTAAACATTTTTTTTAATTTTTGATTTTTTGCATTATTTCTTAACACCACAACTTTAACACCACAAAAAATGGTGAACTATAAGAACTACATAACCGATCATCCTCTGCCCCTCCTATGCATGTGGACCAAACACTTTTAATTTTTATTTTTAAGGAAAACATGAAGTACTTTTCACTGACCTAGTCCTCATTCACCTCTGTCCCTCGCAAACCTAGGGGGGTGGGGGCACTATTCAATGGGAGAACACCCTTCGATACTACACCAGTATCTATTTCTTGTGCATCTCTTTTTTCTTATTTACATCATTAACTTTTAAAGGCTGGTAGGGACTGTTCTCGACGGTGTGGCTT
Organism: Plectropomus leopardus; assembly: GCF_008729295.1. Lineage (NCBI taxonomy): Eukaryota > Metazoa > Chordata > Actinopteri > Perciformes > Serranidae > Plectropomus > Plectropomus leopardus. The sequence goes on along the minus strand of NC_056474.1, from coordinate 30,288,076 downwards.
GGATGTGACTGTTTTTTTTAAAAAAAATAATCATATTTCATATTTTGTGGTTATGATACATGAAAAACAATGACACTTGAGTTAATATTAACTGTCTGTTCATTGTCACCCAAAGCAAAGTGACTGCGGGCAGTTTGGATGTCCATCCCACAGAGAAGGCCCTCGTGGTCCACTATGAGGTGGAAGCATCTATACTGGGAGAGGGTGGAGGTCATATGCTGGGAGAACGAAAGGAGGGACAAAAAATGTGAGTGAACTCTTTTTGTTAACAGAACTTTTATTTTTCCTGTGATTCATCGTGTCTTCCTCCTCTGATTGAATTGAAATGGAGTAATAAAAGTTTGTCACAGAACTTTTTTAATGTTTGCAGTTGATTTGCTCTTTGTGTTATCTCCCCTCTCTCACACAGTCCAGATTTCCATTGTTCTTTACGTGTTTTTATTTATTGTTATCGTCACTGGAATTAGATTTGTTTTATTCAGGCTGGTCCCTGAAGTCACCACTGTAGTACTCTTACACATCTAGACTGTATAGGAGCAATGAGCAATGTTGTTGTCATTTAACTGGTACGCTAAAATGGTATCTCGTGTCATGCAAACTGACCTCACAAATGTGACATCAGCTGGTTCCTAAAATGCTTTTAGGTGAGGTTACACCACATGCCTGTCCTTAGGTGAATACAGATCATAGGTTAATGCCCAATTTGCAATAAAGAAAACAACAACTTTAAACTGTCATTAAGTCAAATCAAGTCAATTTTATTTAGAGCCCATTATCACAAAACATGGTTTACCTCAGAGGGCTTTAAAGTGTACGACATCCCTCTGCCCTTAGACACATTTAATACTCTATATATTTTTAAAGCAAATTTTCCAGGTCAATTCCATGTTCATTTCACTTTATTTTTCCTTTTTCCCCTCTTTTTTTCTTTGTTCTTTAAAATTATTTTCAGGTAATTTTCTTCCACTTTTTTCTTTCTTTTTTTCTTCTGTAATGTCATTTCATTTCATCATTGTCTTTTTCCAGTGTTGTTGAAAGAAATCAAGCCAATTTGCTCATCTGTCAGCCTTCTCTTTGTCCTCTTCTCCTTTCTCCAGTATCCGAGTGAAAAGTTTATCTCCCAGTACAGATGTGGGAGCTTTGGCCAAGAAAGTGGTGGAGGAGTGTAAACTCATCCCTCCTTCCCGTTTGCCCCAAGTGGAGCAGCTCCTCTACTACCTGCAGAACAGGAAATCTTCCCCCGTCGAGGGCAAAAGTCAGTCAACATTATTACACGCTTTGCTGTAGAGTCTAAATATTTATCCCAATTTTCATTATGAAAATGTGGTCACAAACCTGCTGGCTGACACTCACCTGGCACAGTGTTTACCCTCTCACCGATTAGCCATGTAGCTCCTGGAACATGCGCTATATATTAATACATGAAGAGAGAGTTTGTACATACAAGTACAATATTTAATAAAATAATAAAGCTTACACAAAGTAAATCAAACTTTCAGAGTTTTGAATTAAATACTGTCATACTGAAATAATGTTTTCATTGTTGGTTGTTTGTGTTTTTGTTTCACCAGTGGAGAAGAAAGAGAAACGAACTGTGAAACCGAGAGAGCTGACACCGTTTGAAGGAATGGAGGTAACAAATGAAAACACATGCCTTTTTGAAATTTTAAAAAAAAATTTTTTTTACACAGATCACACTGTAGTGCTGCCACAAAGTCCCCTTTTGCAACGCCTTTGCATTTTTACATAAATAATCGTGGCATCATTTCACTCCAGTGTGTGATTTTAAGATAGATAGGATAAGATAAAAAAAGATTTTTATTGTCATTGTTTAAAAATCAGCGAAAGTCAGCTGACTCTTCAGCAGCAGCACAAGGAAAAAACGCAAACAATGGACAGGATGCAGGCATCCCAGAAGCAAAAGAGGCGGGACAGGCATGACGTTTAACACAGCAGTTTAAGCCTCTAGTGTGACATATAACATACATGTCAGCAGCACAGTGGCAGAACATGGCAACAACAATCACTCACTGTCCTGTTAAATGGCAGTAAAACTCCCTCTCTGAAGGGAAAGGAGCTCCTGGACAATGTTTTCCCAATTTGCAGACATTTTCAGTCACTGTACTTCTTTGAGTTAGGTGCTAACAGCCTTCAGCTGTTTTTTTAAATCTCCTGCAGTGAATAGCATGCAACACTTTGTCAAAACTTGACACCCACGCTGCCCATAATCTCGTCCTGCTAGCTATTCCATCAACACAGAGGTCGCTTTGGTGCTGTTACTACCTTCAATGCTGGCTTAAAGGCGAGGTGTATGATAATTTGTCCGTGATAATAAAAAATGTCACAAGCTGTGTAACGTCTCAAAAAGTGCATGTAAAAGTCATTGGACCCAACTGCTCTGGAGTTTGAGTTGGTCCGCTCAGCCCCTCTCTGTCTCTGTGTTTATCATGATCCTGGATGCACAGTGTCTGTCACGGCTCCACCCTCAGCCACCCCCCACCCTCGCTGACCGAAGCTCTGATTATTCGCTGTTGATCACTCCAGCCCTACTACTGACTGATTATTGCTGTTTGTTCGTGCATCTTATTTCCTCACAGCCATTGATCTCAGTTCTCAGACAACATTGTCAAAATTTTGTTCTGTTACTTTCATTCTTTTTTATTTATTTATTCATCCATGCCTGTAGAGTTTAATTTGCAACACGGCTGGTGAAAGACTAAAAAGATTCAAGTGTCATGCCTTATTATCACTAACAGTATATATCTGTTTGTCTGCATAGTTAAATGAAGAGGCCAATATAACCAGAGTGGATGAGTATATTGAGCTGCTGTATGAAGGCATCCCAGAGAAGATTCGCGGCTCGGCTCTCATTCTGCAGCTCGCCCGCAACCCTGATAACCTGGAGGAGCTGCTGCAGAACGGTATAGTGTCATTCAACCTGCTAACTCTGATGTTTATAGCAAAGAAGCTCATACCTATATTTGCATGTATACTTATTTTACTTAATAGCAACAGATTTGAAGTACGGTACTTCAGGTTTGGCTGTAATCAACTAAAGAAAGTCTTGGTCAACTGACATTCTACCTACTCTTCAACCAGTCAACTGGCCAATGAGGGAAAGAATCTGCACGTTATCTCTGGATTAACTATGCACCTTTTTTAAAAAAAAATTCTTATTATTTTTTTTAAAGATTATTTTTTTGGCTTTTGCCTTTATTTAAGATAGGACAGTTATAGTGTGTGTGTGTGTGTGTGGGGGGGGTGACATGCAGCAAAAGGCCGAAGCTGGAATCGAATCCGCAGCCGCTGCAGCAAGAACACAGTCTCTGTACATGGGGCACCTGCACTACCTAATTTCACCACTTCTAAGCCGAGGGTCTCTCATCTCTCCTCTGTGACGCTGCCTGTGAGTCCATAGCTCCCTACTGTACCGGAGAGTTGAATGAAAGCCGAGAACACTCATTCCACAGCAAAATCTGGGGACCAAAACGTCCCCAGAAGCACACCACAACTCGATTTGAATCTATTTCAGTCAGACTTTGAAGGGGGCAACCTTACATATGGCCGTAAATAAAAACGCCAGCAAAGATCTCTTAGTCAAGATTCTGGTAAAGTAAGCCTATGCTGTAGTTTAACAGCTCCAAGTTTCTGTAACAAGCAACCAACAGTACCAACAACAATTCACATCTCAACCACACTTGTTGCCTTATTTAACACACAACTGGTGCCACAGTCTACTCTGCATGTACTTGCATGAGAACTGTTACCTCAAATGTAAACTTTTTTTTTTGTGTGTGTGTGTGTGTGTGTGCGTGTGTGCGTGCGTGCGTGCATGCATGTGTGTGTGTATAGAGGCAGCTCTAGGTGCTTTGGCCAGAGTGCTGAGGGAGGACTGGAAACAGAGCGTAGAGCTTGCCACCATCATCATTTACATCTTCTTCTGCTTCTCCAGGTAACACACACTCACAATGGCACACGTTCCTTTAATATGTCTAACTGTTCTGCGTCATCCTTTGATACAGTGCATTTCATCTCCTATCCTGCAGTTTCTCCCAGTTTCACGGAGTGGTGAGTCATTATAAAATCGGTGCTTTGTGTATGAGCGTGGTGGAACATGAGCTGAAGAGACATGATGTTTGGCGTGAGGAGCTACGCAAGAAAACCAAGGCTTATATCCTTTTATCTGCTGTCATCTGCTCATTCCATTTGAACTGTCGGGTATCAGCTGTCTAACCTCCTCCTGGATAGTTGACTTGACCAATTTTGTGTGTTAGTGCACTGTGTGTGTTCCTTAACTCTCATTTGTGTACGTGAGTCAGCACCAGATAATGGCTCTCTGAGAAGAGACCAGGACAAAGCTGTGAGAAAATACCATGGTCTTCTGGCTAAACAGGAACAGCTGCTCAGAGGTGGGCAGACTTTCAGCACTTAAAGAACTTATTTTTGTCATACATTAGCAATAACACATTGCTAGTGTTATGTGATTTGAATTCCGCATTGCTGCAAAATATTTAGATCCATTGGTATTCTTGTTTTTAATGGTAACCAAAGTATGGCCTGTGTGGTACTACCAGAAATATGAAGTTGCTGATATTTGAATTTTAAAATTTCTCTCTCTCTCTCTCTCTCTCTCTCTCTCTCTCTCTCTCTCTCTCTCTCTCTCTCTCTCTCTCTCTCTCTCTCTCTCTCTTCTCTCTCTCTCTCTCTCTCTCTCTCTCTCTCTCCGCTCAAGAACTCTAAGGAGCAGACCAACAATGTTTTTGTTTCTCATACCTTCCCCTTTTTCTGTCTCTGTCACTGTCTCCCAGTGTCTCTTTACCTGCTGTTGAACCTTGCTGAGGACACAAGGACAGAGCTGAAGATGAGAAACAAAAACATTGTTGGTCTGCTCGTCAAAGTTCTTGAGCGGGATGATGAGGAGCTGCTGGTCCTGGTGGTTTCATTTCTCAAGAAATTGTCAATCTTTCTGGAAAACAAGAATGACATGGTAAGTTGAAGAGATGTACTTGTCCTGTCAGCACAGACAAATCATGTGAGGAGGGACAGATAAAAAAACCTAAATTAAATGTTCATTTGCACTGACACCAAGCAATGTTGAGTCATTGCCAAGAGTGTCACTGCTAGCTTCGAGTCTACAACTCATCATTGATCATGATCATTTCCTTCTATTGTCAACCTAAATGACAGATTCACTATCACCAATGCTGCATAACAATTTCTATGGTAAAATAATGTGATAATTTGATTATCAATTAATGACCATTAAGATCTAGATTTTATATATTTACATTTGTTTTCATAGTGAGCTCATTATGTCCTGTCTCAGGGCTGATCAAGGCATTTTTTTTTTAACTGATTGGGATCGGCTGTATTGGGCTGTATAGAGCCCGATCTGATCCATTCTTTAGAATTAGCTGTCAAACAGGTGTTTTTTCTCACAAAGCTTTCATGCACAGCAATGTAAAAAGTGTACTGGTTGTCAACTATCCAACTCTCCGTCTCTTCTCCACTGGGCTGAGTTCTGCGTGTGTAAGAGCAGGGGCTGCACCCACCCACCATTATTAACAGCAAAATGTAGTATATGAATGTTTATTTATGTTATTTATCTAACTTGCGAGCAAATCCGTTTCAGCTCAGTGTGAGTCTCTTGCATTTTGCTGTTGTCTATGGCGCACGGTGTTGCACTGCCCTGGTAGGAGGGGAGATAAACTGTGGTGGAGGGCTAGAGACAGCCACACTCACAACACCATTGCAAGTGCATTTGTAACAAAAGCCCAGCAAGCGAAAAGTAAATGAATCTATTAATGTAATCTGCGCAAAATATGTAAAGATGGCAAAAACAAACATTCAAGACAGTTCATTCAGGTCACTCATGCAAGGCTGCACAAAAGCAACAAACAATGGAGAATACTCTCTTTTTCTCGTATACGTGATATTTCAAGAGGACCTTTCACTTGGATTCAATGATGAACTGATTAGATTTTGGTGGTTAAAGGTCTCTGTGACCTCTCAAAATATATTTTTTGGCCATAACTTGACTCAGTGTCACTGTGACACTGTGAATGTTCTGCAAAATCACTTTTCCTGCCGTTAGTCAACATCCTAACTTGGGAACAGAAGAGGAGAGATTTGGTCAGATACTGAATTGGTGACACTGATCTTGAAATTTGCTGATTGTAGAGATCATCTGTGCTGCTAGGTTAAAGATGTTTTGAAGCATCCATGTTTAAGACTTTGTAGCCACATCCATATTTGAAGCATTGTCTACTATTGTGGCTGTGTCTGGACAGACATGGATGTCATCTGAAGCTGCCACTTGATTGGCTGGCATACATACGTATGTCATATTTTCCTTTAAATTATTTAATGTTTAATCCAGGATTTGGACCTGGGAAATTATCTGAATGCCTTAATAGATTGTGGTGGTGATGCAGAACCTAACATAGTCTGTGATGGCAGAGACCCTCTCCAAAAACTGTCTGATTTTGTGTTTTTGATATGCAGGCTGAGGTGGATACTGTGGAGCGATTGGCTCGGCTGGTTCCCTGTGACCATGAAGACCTGTTGAACCTGACTCTGCGTCTGCTGCTCAACCTCTCCTTCGACTCTGGACTCAGAGCCAAGATGGTGGAAGTTGGACTGTTACCTAAATTGACTGCTTTATTGGGTAACACTACACACTAACATAGTAGCATACAATACATACTGACTATATTTCATATAAAGTGTGTACACACATACACAGCTCAGTGGTCATGTGATGAATTACTACCTCTGCTTAGCTCATAATCTTAAATTGTCGGGCTACCATTTTTGGTCCCGACTGAAATAACTACAGTTGTGAAATGAATGGCCATGAAATTTTGTGCAGATTTTCATGTCTGTCAGGGGATTAATCCTGATTATTTTTGTGATCTCATGACTTCTTTTTGACAGTTTGACTTTTTGTATGATGTGTGACACATGTTCATGCTGTTAAGGGGATGAATCCTACAGACTTCGGAGATTCTTTATTTATTTACTTAATTTCTAATTTAAAAGGGACACAACATATTAATCAACATCAGTAAAAAATACAAATGTAAATATGATTTAGCAGGACTGCTAATTTACATTCGTTGTCCCTTGGCAGGGAACAGACAACAGAAATATCAAGAAAGAAAGAAAAAGAAAAAAACAACATTAATTCATACAGAGGACAAAAGTGCAGTTACAGTAGCAATGTAAACTGTATGGCATAATGTGCATGCTGCAAAGTAAGGGGTCAACAGATATTGTTTTTTCAGGGCCAATACAGATTATTAGTAGTTAATGAGACGGTTATTTTGAACTGATATGTCAGTATTTAGGATTTGGAATATAACAAACTCCAACTCAAGGCTTTGTTTAAATGCCTTTAGCAAATGTTAAATCAAAACTCAAACCTTCAACATCATATACAGCAAGTTCCCAGCGACTTTTCTGTTAAAGTCAATGGAAAATTTAAATAAAAATAGCTCCCTGAGGTTTTACAAAGTAAAAGTTCCTCGGAAGCCCACGCTTTCTTTGCACTTTTTCATTAATTAATTTCATCTGAGGTCCTTAAAATAAGACTACAGAAAATTGGCAAAATGCAGAATATTGACTGCAATAGTCTGCCGGGCCGATAATCTGTCGACCTCTATTACAAAGCGCCTTATCTATGTGCAAGGTGCAAAATTCAGCATGTATTGCTTTGACCTTTCCTCTCTCACCACTGTGAGGTTGACAGTTGGGATATTCAAGAAACAACTGTAAGATGGATAGTCAGTGAATTTGGTAGAGACATTCAAGTCTCCACAGCATTGATTGTAATCACTTTGGTGTTCATCAACAGACCAAGCTTTGCCAAGTTTTTCCAATACTTTGGGTAATGACCAAATATGTGTAGGATAGTGAAGACCTGTTACATGGTGAACATTGTGTAAACATTATACCTGCTCAAAATCCATATGTTAAAGAGGTGTTGGAAGTGGTTTTTTTTTTTGCTGTTTTTTTATTTCAGTATTGCTCTGTGTATGTATTTTTGTTGTCAAGCAGGTGATGAGAACAACCGTCAGGTTGCCATGCGCATCCTGTATCACATCAGCATCGACGACCGCTTTAAGGGCATGTTTGTTTACACTGACTGCATACCTCAGGTACAATGAAATCCACTGAAAATAACTTTAAACAAACTTTAGAAATGTTAACGGTTAACCTCAATATTTCTGCTGATTTTTATAGCTATAGTTTTATAGCTACAGGTAAAGCTGTGCTTGTCTTTGTGTTTATATCTAGCTAATGCAAATGCTATATGAACACGGTGAGGAGGAAATCGAAGCTGAGCTCATCTCCATCTGCATCAACCTGGCTGCAAACAAGAGGAATGCACAGCTCATGTGTGAAGGTAAATTTATCTGAGCTGCTTTTAATGAACGCATAATGGCTCTCCAGACCACCAGTAGATCTTACTTTAACCGCTAAATGGGCCCAACGACAGCAATTAAGTCACCAATTATATCACTGAAAATATAATTTATGTATTTACATGATTAACAAATCCCTGTCCCGGCACTTAACATGAAATGGTGCGGCCCATCTGAGCGTGGGTCGCACCAAAGTCACACATGCTGCTGATGTAAAGATGTGAGGGGAGCTGCAGCCTGACTAGTCAAAATACCTCACCAAAATTTAGGGTCCCCAAAAGAAAAGCCAGGGTGCAGAGAGAACAGGAAAATGAACGGAGAAGAGAGGCAAAGGCCAAATGTCTGGCTAAAAAATATGAAGAAGCAGCAGGTGTGGCAGGTGGAGCTGCAAGTGAGGATTTAGGCAGAATTACAATAGCAAATGAAACCTGCTGCAGCAGGCTCTGTTTTACAGCTACAGGTAAGATATAGACATCATATTAAACTAGATTACCTGAGGCATCCAACCAATCATGTTACACTATCTTGTCAGGAAGGGGGCCTAATAGCGCTCCAAAGTTGGACTAAAATTTTGGTGCAGGAGAGAGCGGCATTGGGGACTGTTTATTATTTATGAGGGTGCTGCAAAACAGGTGAGGTGCTCAAGATAATTTTTGAAACACTGGGGAGGGAGTCATAATTTTTGATTTGGCTTAGGGGAGGGACAGTCAACCTTAAGTGGTTGTATTTTGTATTCAAAACTCACAACTCAGTTTTATGTCATGTTTTCTGTCAAACATACCAAATTCACACCATTTTTCATAGTCTGAAAAGTGTAATGTGGTTATTAATGGTGAAGGCAGGGTCATGCATTTTGACCCGCCACCCCTTATACTCAGATAAATAAAGTACTGTTCATCACTGTTTTTCAAAACAGGGTATTTAACAGTATATTTCTGTGCACTGGGGTGCCTCAACAATCTTAGAAATGCATAAACCGGGTATTGTTTGATTCAACATTTCTCTACTCAGTGAGTATATAGTCCTATTGAATTGATCTGTGATTCCTTGTAAACCAGTTGCTGTGTTTTACTGTGAAGTCTCTGTTTGTGTCTGCAGGAAATGGGTTAAAGATGCTTATGAAGAGAGCTCTGAAGATGAAAGATTGCCTTCTGATGAAGATGATCAGAAACATCTCACAACATGATGGGCCAACCAAACCAGTCTTTATAGTGAGTCACAAAGGTGTATTGTGAAAAAATTGAGGTTTTGTTGCAGCGTGAGTATTAGTGAGTATTAGTGTAAGTGGTAGTAGTACAAGCAGTAGATGTCATCTTTATTCTTGTGTCTGTCAGGACTATGTTGGTGATCTGGCAGCAGAGATCTGTGCAGAGGAAGAGGAGGAGTGGGTTCTGGAATGTCTGGGGACTCTGGCTAACCTCACCATCCCTGACCTGGACTGGGAGTTGGTGCTGAAAGAGTACAACCTGGTCCCCTACCTCAAAGACAGACTTAAACCAGGTACTGATTAGGTACCAATTGATTTGGATTGGTATATTGATTCAATAATAAATAATAAATAAAAAAAACACACTGTCATTGATGCAAAGTTAAACAATACATTCGTACCATCATCTTAAAGAAACACCTTTATTTTGAAAAACCCATGACACTTTTGTCACCATTCCAGTTAAAGTTCACCTCCTTTCTATTCATTGTTCGCAGCAGGCAGATAATAGCAAGCAGCCAAGAAACAGATAAGAGTGTTTACTAATATCTAGTATTGTTTGCAGGCTCCTGGATTGAACCAAATTAAAATGTTATCTTGGCTCACTGTGCTTAGTTTGTGTGCTTTGTGTGTAATTTCAAAGCTTCCATTTGTCACTTAATATATGTCATTTTTGCTGCATGTTTTTCTCTACCGCAACAGCCCAGATCACCAACATTGATGAAGGTTCATCTTGTGAGGTTTGTTTGTGTTTGTTTCAGGCTCAGCAGAGGACGACCTCATCCTGGAGGTGGTGATAATGATAGGAACGGTTTCCATGGATGACGCCTGTGCCGCCATGTTGGCGAAATCTGGCATTATTCCAGCCCTTATTGAGCTACTGAATGGTAACACACACACACACACACACACACACACACACACACACACACACCTGTAGTTTTTGTCAAGATGTGTTGTCTCATGAACAGAGTGACTTGGATATTTTAATTGTCAGTATACTTGCTTTTGTAAAGGTCTTAAAGGTACAGATGTCCTTCAGAATAAACCCTCTTATCCTCACTGAGATGTGAAATGAAAATCACTGTTTTGTTTTAATGAAAAAAACCCAAAGACGTCCAGGCCAAATTAAAGGCTGCTCATTTGTAACCATATTGAAAACACACAAATAAACCAAATAGTGCTCACTGGCAATATGAAATATGAAACCTGCTCACAGATATCACACCATTAACAGTTTACAACCTGCTTTCCGTTTGCTTTTTCCGTTTGTAGCCCAACAGGAGGATGATGAGTTTGTGTGTCAGATCGTCTACGTCTTCTATCAGATGGTTTTTCACCAAGCTACACGAGACGTCATCATCAAAGACACCCGTATCCTTCCCACAATGCACTTGTCTCCCCTATACTTAAAGATTAACAACCTCTTTTGCATCTACTGAGGTTGAAGTGAAACAAGTTTCACAGAATGCAAAATCTCACACCAGCACCCTGGAAGAATTTCTTTCTTTAACCTTCTCTGCAGAGGCTCCAGCTTACCTCATAGATCTGATGCACGACAAGAATACTGAGATCAGAAAAGTGTGTGACAACACCCTTGATATTATTGCTGTAAGTGACGACACACATGGCTGATGCACACACAGGGTAGCAACTTTAACCCTTAGGGACTGTTTGTTGCAGTAAACCCACTTTTCATTCTTCATTTTGTGTTAATTTTGGCTGTGTTCATGTGTATGGCATTAATTTTGGCAAGTCTGTGCATTTGTTAAATCTTGAAATTTCTAGTTCACCTCCTACAATAAGTCTAAAATACAATGTGGAAACTAAACTGTTACAATCAGACTGTTAAGTGCAAAACATGCACCACTGAAACCCATTCAAACTGCAGTTTTTGACCCCAGTTTTTGTTGTTGTTTTTGTTGTTGCGTTATCTAAAAACATAGTGGCATCATGACAAAAACCTGGTATTTAAAAATTTAAAATTCAGAAAAGCAATGGATAATTGATACTTATGATTAGGAATAATGTTGGTTAAAAAATCAAGTCAGTGAAAGAAGAAATAATATTAATGTATAATATTTTTAAAGCTTGGGCCCAAAGGGTTAAGTAACTAAGTTACATTTGAGTCATAGAAACACACCTTCCTGTCTTTGTAAGTTGTTATCTAATTAATGTAACCTTCATCTCTCAGGAGTACGATGAAGAGTGGGGGAGAAAGATTCAGTCTGAGAAGTTCCGTTTCCACAACAACCAGTGGTTGGAGATGGTGGAGAGTCGCCAAGCTGATGAGTCTGAACCATATCTCTATGACAACGACAACGACAGGACCGATCTGTTCTATAGTGCAGGTGCAAACACAACTGGTCTATGCACGTAGAATAACATATTCTGCAAAAAGTGACATACCGGGCATTTTATCTCATATCCTGAATAATCAAGTTTACCACAAGAATTTTAAAGGAAAAGTTAGAGTTGTTTGAAGTGGGTTTGTATGGGATACGTATCCATAGTCAGTGTGTCACTTATATTGGATGTCAGTTGGAATGCTCCTAGTTTGGAGAGGGAGGCTGGAGTCAGATGGAAGCAAGGGAAACCACTGCTGCAAGCTCTCTCTGCAACACCAAAGAGCTTGTGAACAAATTGTTTTGTGTGTGAAATGTGTGTGTATGTGTGCATTTTATCCTCATGTGTATGTGTCTTTAGATGGAATTACTCCAGCAGATGGTTCAGTCAGCCCAGATTTCTTCAGTGACCTACAGCCTCAAAATGGAGACTTGCACCATACAGGGTGAGGCAACACACTTGAGAAACATAAGCTGTCCCAACTGGTTTGGGTGAAAGAAAAAAAACAAAAAAAACAAATATTTTGTCCAGTTTCTCCAGCTTAAACTCTGCTAGCAGAAAAACAACAGAAAGTGCTTTGCCTTCTTCCCCTAAACAGTTAAAAGCATTTCTTTAGCTGACTGCCAAAGATTGATTATCTCCTAATGTATGCATTATAAAGCATCAGATGGTGTACACAAACAGACAGCTGTGGAAAAGGTCAGTTCAACAAAAGAAAGCCAGTCACACTTGAATTTAGCCAGTTTTAGGGCCAGAATTATTTTAGTTTTGGCTCCATGCCGGCCATTGCTGTGGCAGGAAGCATTACGTTTTCAGACTATTCGTTCCATTCTCATGAACGTGATATCTCAACAATGAGGGAATTTCTTCAAACTTTGCACCAATGTCAATTTGACTCAGTGAAGACTAATTAGATTTTGGGGGTCATGGGTCAAAGTCAAAGTTACTGTGACCTATTCTGTCTCATTCATGTAAACGTGATATATCAAGGACACGTTGAGGTATCTATTTTATTTTTATTTTTTTCCAACTTTGGCACAAACGTTCACCTGGATTCAAGAATGAACTGATTAGAATTTTGTGGTCAAATGTCAAGGTCACTATGACCTCACAAAAACATGTTTTTGGCGCTAAGTGAAAAATTCGAATGGTAATTATGACAAAATTTCACAGAAATGCTTATTAGGATAAAATGATGAATTGAAAATATTTTACATCTAAAACGTCAAAGGTCGGCTTCACTGTGACATCATAAAAGACTTTTCTGAAAATGATTCAGTGTCATAACAAAAATACTAATGTTGGCTTGTATGCTCTTAACTGTTCCACCACAATGTAAAGCTACTATTCTTCTTCTTAACTGTCTGTGTTCATTTGACTGGCTTTGTTTTCCAGAGATGGCAGTGATGTCTTTGACCAGACCAGTTCATCGCCTGGGAGACCAGCTACCGCCTACGGCTTCAGACCTGATGAACAACCCTTCTATCAGTACTCATAGACACACACACATACACACACACAGGACGTCCTGTCGTCTTAGATCCATTCCCTACTAAACATGATTACATCTTTAGATAAAACGTTCACTGCTAGAAACCCTCACGACTGAAGACATCACATTGGTATACATACTAAGAAAATAGCTGCAGTTACATGGACACTATTTCTTCTGTCCGACTGGAATCATTCTGATTAGAGATTCAAATTTTAACCGTTTACATGGATGCTAAATAAGGTGATCCGATAAGATGTGCGTTTATGTGCCCAAGCGAATTTTACCAACTTTTTTCTTTTGTGCAATGTGGATCCAAATAAGAAGAGTTTTTCCAACTTTATTGAGACAATTCCATTAATTCAATACATAATTATAGAAAGACAAGAAGCAGTTACACCTGCTAATACATTTGAGTAGTATGTAATGGAAGTGTAACGCTGGTTATTTTCTGTTGCTGTAAATTACAGATGTCCCCTAAACACCTCACATGCAGTCTGTGGATAGATGCTTTCCTTAACATCTCATGCAGGCCACAGCTGCTGGTAGCAAGAGACGATTGTTGTGTCCAGCGACTCAACAATTCAACTTGTAGCAATAACATAACATGAGGCCACTGTTTCAAAATCAAATACATGTAGTAATCCAAGCATTCACATGCTTAATATTTTTTTGAGGAGTGCATATGCAGCATGTTGTGTGCATTACAAGCACCAGCAAAGATACCCAGTGTTACCACTACGTGAGCAAACATGCACAGAAGAAAAAGTTTATTCCAACCAAATTGGACTGTATACAAGGTTATTAGGTGCTAAAATATCCAAAAGGTTTACACCACCCCTCTCAACCTGATCGAAAATTCCTTCAGATCAGGCCGCATTGGGTCAGTCTTCTCAGATTTAGGATGTAGCATAAGGAATTTTAATTCTGATTGGGCTACTATTCTGATTATTAGTGAAATAATAGGATCCATGTAAATGCACCTATGTGTCATAAAGACTGAAATACATAATCCCAGCAAGGACTGAAATACTACCACTGCAGATTTAAAACTCACCTTTCATTACACATTTCAGCAATCTAATTAACAAATAATTAGTTAAGTCTTCCTCATCCACAGGTTACAGTCTCTTAGAGTGACTTCCCAGTGGGTCAGAAAATACCTTAAAGAATGTGAATGGACTTAGCATCTCTAATGATATACTGTACCATGGTTTGTTTCTGCATGTTTTCCTGTGTAACAATGAATGTTTGTTGCCTCTTCAAGTCTACAGAAACAAACATTTAGTGAAATGCTTTCTGACATTCCATTGTTAAATGGTTTGAGATCCACAAGTTTGACTTACCACCACGTCAGCCTGCTGAACTACAGTATGACTAACACAGTCTGAACATGTACAAAGCTTTCTTTTGTCCATGTCACTGTCAAATGGGCACATTTTTGTTAATGATCCTTACAACTTAAGGTGCTTTCACACTGGCAAACTTGTCATTAGCCCCAACCAAAGCTGACTCAAATAAAACCAAGCTCGTTTTTATCAGACTTCACACAGCTCCCCCTGGAGACACAAAAAGTTTTATACAATTTGTATTACCAGGGTATCTCACATTAATTTGTGGCAGCTTACTACAATTAAAAGATCTGCCGCCATGAATAGATCTTATATTTTTGTAACAGGACTGTTCATTATAGAAACCCTGTTGAAATATATATATATATATATATATATATATATATATATATATATATTACTTTACAGTTGGGGTATTTTTAGCGCCATACTTACAGAGTGAAGAGTGTACTCTGGGCACAGATGGAGCAGCAGAATGCCAGTCACAGTGAAAGCTAAACTAAACCCTTCATTCTACAAGGTCTTTAAGTTTGCATTCACTCACAGCAGCTGCTCTTCTCATGTATCGATCTGATCACCTCAGAATGGATCGACAGATCTGTTGTCCACCCCGCAAGTCACAAACTGCTGCTTTTTGGAACACTTTATTTAACAATACAACAGGACAAATCACATGTAAATCAATTAGACAAGGAATGTACCTAAAATGAAAAGACAGTAAATAAAAAATAACAGCCATAATATAAAATTACATGAAATAAAATTACCCCTCCCCCAGAAAAACACATCTTCAGGGCTGTCTTTGAGAAAAGTACAACGCACACTTTAAGGAAAAGAATAGTGTCCCCTTTACACTGTCATCTTTACTTTATTAGTAAGAAAATCAATGCTAAGCCACATTTAAGCTTAATGATGTGTTAAGCTAGGAGGGTAGTGGAAAACAGCTGCTTGTTGTTGGCTTCTTTGCAGCCCTCACAGGCAGCTGCGCTCCCCTCAACCGTGGTTACATCTCTCTGCCATTATTCTCCATTTTCCCCTTGTATGTCAGAACACTAACCAACCTTGTCTCTAGGCAACCGTGGTAAACAGCTGAACTTTAATGAGCAAAATATCACCACGTATTGGAAAAACCATCAGAGCAGCAGGACAAAGAGGGGCCATCAGATTTTTAAAAAAGCAAACCCAGTGTGAAAGTGGCCTAAGAAACATTGGATCCAAGTTGAAAATGGTGCCGACTTGTGTCAGCATATGTCTTTGGTCATTTTTTTGGCCACCACTCAGTGTGATCTTTATGTTACTGATGTCAAACCATAACAGTATTACTTTTATTCAGCGATGAGAAAAGAAACCATGTCACTGCACAAGAAGTAGGCCTTCTCTTTCTAACTGGATACAATATGTCACTACCATTAATTGTATATAAACATGAATAATGCATGTCCACTTCTTCCTCCTGTACAAAAATAAGGCTAAAATATTGGCAGCTGCCATCTTTTGCTGGTGACGTCATAGTGATTGGGAATTGCAGCCACAGTGTCAAGTTCTCATCCATACGTCTGTCCGACCAATTGCGATCAGCGCCACTAATTTTGAGCACATGATTGGCTTACACAGCTGTCAGTCATGTGTTCAAATCCCCTATTTATTGCATCAAATAACTAATAAAAGGCAAACTTATTAGTAAAAAACTTTAAAAAAAGAAAAAAAGTTTCTAAGAACTACCTAAAATCCACCTCTTAATCTAAGGAAAAAGGTGTGTTTATGTCCTGTACTGTTGCCAGCCACCAGGGGGCGATTGAGACATTTTGTCTTAACTTTTGGGAAGCTGTTTTGTTGTCCATCTTTATATACAGTCTGTCGTCACTTTAAAATGATTTATTGACCGGCCACTTTACACCCTTATACTGCATCAGGAGCGTCCACTTACAATGTCAGCTTTAACTGCTGGAAGTCACAAGTCCTTTAAGTCATTGCCAGCACATGTAGCAGCTAGCAGTAGGGCCAAAAATGCTCTGGCAGAGTACACAGGTTTCTGTTTTTTCTAATTTCACTTAGTTTAGCTATTAACTCTTATTTTGTAAAGGACATCAGAGAAACCACCTTTCATAACTGAACTGGCTTGAAGGCTGTTAAAGTAGGAGAGGAACCTTTAGTTTTCCATGCTTGCTGAATTAGAAAATACACCAATAATCCTCGATGGCCCAGGTCCCATTATCTCATGGCTGTTTAACCCTTAAAACCTGGAGCAACTTCACTTTTCTTGTGCCGCTTTCAGACTCCTTTCACAAATATTTAAACCTTTGAACCCTGAGCAAATTGGTGCGATATCTTTCACAAACACGGCGGGGAAAAAAGGCAACACACAACTTGGTAAGAAATGTACCATGAATTGCAAGATATTAGTAGATTTAGAAAATAATTTTAAAAGCTAGTGAAAAATATCCAGGTAAAAAAGAAAAAAAGTGAGGGAAAACTATATTTATAATGATCCTGATTATTATAATTTTAAGCACCTTTTCCAGTTAATTTCCTTGTTTTATTTTTACTTTTTTGATTTTAATTTGAAAATTGAAGATTTTGAGGTAATTTTCTTGTAGTTTGTACTAATTTCTTCCTAACTTTGGGGTAATTTCTTCTGTCATTGCTCATTGCCTTCTCTCCATGTTTTTGAAATAAATTATAATTTGCTCTGGTATCAGAGGGTTAAATAGTCAGAAGGCACCACATTGAAAGCATACAAATTCCTCATACTACTTGTTAATAGGATGCACATTTAATTTCCTACATGTTAAATCATATACAGTAACTAGTTGATTTTCAGTGCATATTTTGACATTTAACCAACTGAGATGGAGGTTTATTTTGTGCGTGCATGTTAAAGGAAAATGCAGTGATGCTATTCTGCAAAACCTGCTTTGACATAATGAATGTCATTGCATACATTGACACTACAAACAGTGTACAGTATTAAGCATCATATCATCACTCTTTATGCTTTTGGGCTCTCTGTACTTGAACAGCAGTGAGATCAGAAGACTTGAGGCCACGTGGGGTCAATGCGTCCATTTAAGTCAAACTTATTGATATGTTTTTTTTGTGGCTAACTTAGTAAATGATGTACCCTTGAGTATGGCACTTACTGCTGTAGAGTAGAGCATGTCTGAATGTATACATGCTGATCAGAGAATATTAGATACACTTTTCAAAACAAAAGCATATTGACTAAACGACATGAAGAGGAGAATCACATATACTGTATTACATGCTGTTACTTATAGGCATATTTGCACTTTAGTTAATTTTTTAATGCATGTGATGTTTTCTTTTTTATTGTAAGTTATTGTTAATCTGTATATTATTGTTGTGTTTTTATAATGATTGATTTTATTGCTACTTAATAAGACACTGTAAACAAAAGCAAGTACTGGACTGTAGATATTTTCCATCTCTCTCACTGTCTTTAAGGTTCTTTTATGAAAAATAAATCATATCTACATAGTTTTGTTTTTCACATCAAAATAAATGTATGTACCGTTAAGCCTGTAGGTACTTTCAATACATTTACTTGGTTTGGTTTATTGACAATATGGTTGTACACTTATGAAATGTCGGCCGTATACTAATTTGTACTTGTATGGCGACAAAAGTTGTTTAAAATGTTGAAGTTGTGAATTTCTTTTTTTTTCTTCTTGTTTTCCTTTGTTAAAAAACACTGGCCTAAATCTGACAGTAGTTTTTCCATAATCTTGCTGACAGACAGAGAAACAAATCCAACTGAAAACATCATTTTCTTTGAAGAGGTAATTGGGGTTTTTTTTTTTAATATTAGGGAGGTTTTTATCCACTTAAAGTTTTTTTTACTTCCCTGCAGATAGACAAAATTAATGGCAGAGTATATGAGCCAAATATATCACTAGAATTGGTGGAGACCGAAAACAGAGCTAAAAGCAGAGTGAGTAAGTACACATACGTCCGTGGACAGATACATGACTAAGAATAAATGATATTTTTGTTCCGTGTCTGCTGGATGTTTGGTAAGACCTTAACTGTATCAACATACCAATAAATTTATAATGCGATTAGAGGTAAGTGTCGGTCAAATAGCTGACAAAACAGTGAATGCAAGTTAAGATCAAGTTTTTCCATCTTTATTGAGTCTTTTTTTCCCATTTCAATGTAAGTGGAAAAAACAAAGCAATGCAAACAGCAGAATTCAAAATAATTTGTAGCTTTTATTTAAAAAAAAAAAGAAGCTTTTTGACTTCAAAATGTGGTAGTAAAAAATGTGATGCAGTAATAATATAAAAGGTTAACCTTCCTTCCTCCTCTTTTTGTTTTTTCTCACTTTCCTTCCTCATTCGCTAATGTTCACTGTACAATTAAAGGGAAAATTCGCCACCTTTTATGTGGACGTCCAATCAGTGTTGATAGTAAATGCTGTCAATTCCTGAGTGGATGCTATATTTACCAAGAAAGTGAAGTTCACAGCTGCAAAATCTGTTATTCCTTCATCCAGCATTATTATTTGATATGATGGTGATGTTGTTGGAGGCAGGCAGAACTGCAGGTTGGAACAGCAGTAGCTCAGTCCGTGGGGTCTTGTCTTGGGAAATGGCAGGTCTCAGGTTCAATTCCAGATTGATTTGGTTTGTGTGGATTGACAATATTTTTTCAAAATGGAAGAAGAGGTTTGATATTGTCTCTGGGTATTTGGGGTTGTACTCGTATTTAACTCAAAAACAGAACTCCCTGTTGTCTTTGCTTGTATTGCAAACTAGCTCCACTTCCAACAGTAAAAATGGCATCGCAAAATATGAGTGCAGAGGATATTACAGACCAGGAAACATTTTACAGTGCAGCGGAGTTTCGACTAGTGGTCCCTTTGCTCAAACTGCCCTACAATGCCAACAGAACCTGAGTCATGCTGCAATGAATCCCATTGTTTGCAGATTTTGTTGGATGCTGACTCTGAGAGCCTGTGTGTGTGTGTTACTATGCATGAAAATTTTTCAGTGCTGAAGACCCTCAGAATGCTGAAGAAAAACTGGCAAAGACAACCAAGACCAGCAGATCTGAGAGGGCAGATGAATATTGAGTGAGTTTTTTTGATTCCCAACACTGTGTTTTGGCTTGTGCACAATGCGTCGTGGTAGCAAATTTGCGAATCCTTGGATAGCGAAGGAACAACGTGCACTCCTCTCATTATGAGTTACCCCCATTAAGGCAGAGCAAGCCAGGCCATCCTTTTGTCATCCAAGGACTCAGATTTGCATCTTAGTATATGTAGGCACTGCTGGCACACATCTTCAAACATAGCACACACCGAGGAATATATTGTTTTACGGACTATATATACCGTCAACACTGATTGGGCATCCACATAAATCCAAGAAATGTTCCTTTTACTTAGAAACTTTGAGGAAGGTAATAGTAAAGGACATCTGGCTGGAAGATCTTCCAGTCGATTGCAATGACTACATATCTGTATGGCTGCCATTGGGGCAAGGGCTGACCACAGTTTCCACTTCAGTAATCTCAGTCACAAGTTCTCTGATAATAGCCACACTGTCCAGTGGCAGTTCAGTGGTACTCTCTGGCTGTGATTCGACTGGCTGCGTGCTTTGAAAAACCTCCTTTTCCTCTTTGTCTTTCTCTTTCTTTCCTTCATTTTCCACACAAACTCCTCTCTGTTCTGCCTCCTCCTCATCTTCTTTTCTTTTCTCAGTCTCAGGCTTACTACCTTTCTCCTCACCATCTATTCTCTCCTCACCCTCCCTCTGTTCTGTGGTGAGGGCAGTGGTGCTTTCTGCTGGGGGTTCAGACGATCGGCAGCCTTCATTGACGGTCTCACCCACTGATTGGTTTATACCTTTCATTTGCTCTTCACTTCTTTCCTTTTCTATCTCCTCTTCTTTCTCTTCTCCTGTCTGTGTCTCTTCCTTCACCTCTTCGACTGTCTCATGCACCTCCACCTCTTCTGCTGCCTCTATCTTTTTCTCCTCTTTGACTATCTCATGCACCTCCACCTTTTCTGCTGCCTCTATCTGTTTCTCCTCTTTGACTCTCTCACGCACCTCCACCTCTTCTGCTGCCTCTATCTGTTTCTCCTCTTTGACTCTCTCACGCACCTCCACCTCTTCTGCTGCCTCTATCTTTTTCTCCTCTTTGACTCTCTCACGCACCTCCACCTCTTCTGCTGCCTCTATCTGTTTCTCCTCTTTGACTCTCTCACGCACCTCCACCTCTTCTGCTGCCTCTATCTGTTTCTCCTCTTTGACTCTCTCACGCACCTCCACCTCTTCTGCTGCCTCTATCTGTTTCTCCTCTTTGACTCTCTCACGCACATCCACCTCTTCTGCTGCCTCTATCTTTTTCTCCTCTTTGACTATCTCACGCACCTCCACCTCTTCTGCTGCCTCTAACTGTTTCTCTTCTTTGACCCTCTCCACCTCCCAGTTGTCCTTTATTTGTCCTGTCAAGTAGACAGCTCTGTCAGTGGTTTGCCGTTCCATCGTCTGCATTACAGAAGGTGCCACAGAGTCGCAACCAATGGCCTCGCATAGTGACCCAAGCCTGATTTTAACTGAAGTATCTGTACAAGGTGGGGGTGACGATGAGGGGCAGGGATGCTGGTCCGAGGTGTCTTCTGTCACTGTAACTGAGGTTGAGAGGTCAGGTGTTGCAGAACTTTCTGGCGTTGCAGGTGGATCACTTTGAGCACATGCAGCTGGAGCATCTGTGGACTGTGGCGAGGATAGACTGGACATTAGAAGATCGGGGGAGTCTGTGATGGGATTGGTGGAATCTGAGGTTGGTGTACCAACTTCAGCTGCATCAGAGTCAGTTGGGGCTGTGCTGGAAGGCTCAGCTGTAGCTGACTCCATCTTAGAAGGTGCGGAAGTAGCAAGCTGGAATTCTTCTCTGGTTTCCTCGATGCAAGAAGCCTCCTCAGCTGCAGATTCATCGAACTGTTGGGTCACAACAATCACAGGAGACGGAGACACTGTGCTCTGGTCACGGCTTTGAGTCACACCAGGGTCAGGTTTGGCATCAGTGTTAAGATCTGGCTCATTCTTAGGGACTTTCTGACCTCCTTCCTCCACCACAGGAGCAGGTTCTGGATCTTCAGCGGCCGCTGCTGAGGAGTCTCGAGCAGAAGTGGCTGGACTGTCTGGCGCAGAGCGAGGTGGTGTCAGGCCCAGCAGACTGTACTGACTAATGGCCAGGTCTGAGGTGTCCAATAAGAGATTGTTGCTCTTCTTACTGGCTGCATCCTGGACCGCTGAGGAGAGGACAGACAGGTATGTTCAGCAAATGCATAAATTTATAGGACCCAAATGTGTGAATCCTAGCTAGTATGGCAAAGAAATGGCCAACCTTAATGTGCCTTATTCTGCCTTTGATTGGCCCAACATGACGTTCTTATCCTAACCCCAACCACTCCCATTGTACATGCTAAACCTAACCAATCCAACAGACGAAGGCACCAAGTGCTACTACTACTAATAATTATTACTGTTATTAATAATTATTAGTAGTACTAGCCAATCAAAGGGAGAGCAGGGCATTCCTTTGCTGTCCTACGATTTGCTAATTTGGGTCCCAAAGGTCCCAGGACACTTTGGAGTGGCAGCCACCAGTGTTTACCTGTCTCTATCTCCTTGCTGAGGATGCTTTGCAGTACATCATCATAGATGTTACGAACCAGGATGAAACTGCTGTAGTCTGAGAAAATGTACTGCTCAAACTGCTGCAGCTCCTGAACAGAGAAGAAAATGTGATACTTGGTAGACTCAAACTAGTGAAATGAGAAAGAGTAGGAATGTTTCCACTGAAGAGACAGAGCAGTGCGTTTGACCTACATTCTTCCACTTGCTGTCCATTTTGCTGCTGAGAGCGGGCAGAGTGATCTTCAGCAGAGCTTCCTCATAGAGCCTCCTCTGGACAACTCTACTATCATAGTCCAGCTGCTGCTCACACACACGCACACACACACACACACACACACACACACACACAGTGAGAGAGAGAGACTTTTCATTCATAAGATTTGAATGTAGGACCTGAAACATTTCTACACTGTAGTATTGCAACTTTCACTTAGGTAAAAGTTCTGAGTACTTCTTCCACCTCTGAGTATATAGGACTTCTTATTGTGGACAAAAAATAATGTATTTTAATATCATACCTAAAACTAATTTTAATCTATAAAATAATATTTTGTGGAGAACATTGACCCTAAATGATTATCCATATGCAGTAAATAACTACATAACCCACACCCACAACTATAATTACAGTTGTGCAGATGTATACCTTTGCACACCAGTCACTTACACTTACAGTTTACACCCATGCTTGTAAAAAGGAAGACCTCTACAATCAGCACGGTTTCAAGGTGAACACCAAAGATTAGAGTCCTTTGTTCAGTATCTGACCAAATGTCTCCCTCTCTGTTCCTGGGATATGATGTTGACTTATAGCCAGAAAAGTGTTTTTAGCTGAATATTTTATTGTCGCTTTGACCTTTTGAATATAAAATGTCAACACTTTATAATTCTCTCCTATTAGACATTTGTGTGAAATGTAATGATTAGCATATGAATTCCTGAGTTATTGCAAAAAACATGTTGTGTGAGGTCAAAGTGACCTTGACCTTTGACTACCAAAATGTTCTCAATTCATCCTGGGGTCTATGTGGATGTTTGTGCAAAATTTAAAGAAAAAAAAATCAAATTGAAAAAAGAAACCCCAAAACCTTAAGGTGTTCTTGAAATATGTTCACAAGACTGAGACAGATAAGGTTACAATGACCTTGACCTTTTACCTATGACCACCAAAATCTAATCAGAATATCATCATCTTGGAGTCCAAGTGCACATTTGTGTCAAATTTGAAGAAATTTGGACTAACTGTTAACATAACAAAACATGTAACTTAATGTCTATGTCTATGTGCTAACTGCTATGTCTGTTGTCGGCATGGAGCCATAAAAATTATTCCAATTGAGTTTAATCATAAACTGACTTTGGTGCATGCAGTGTCATACAAGCTTGATTTCTAAAGCTGAAAAAGTATTCCTTGCCACCTTTACCTTCAGGACTCTTTCTTTGGCTCTTTCCATCTTGACAGGAATTTGAGACGGCTGTAGTCTGGCTGATGACTGGAGGAACAGCTCTAAGGTGTACACAGTGCTATCCAACAGCTGGAACATTCAAATGAGAAGTACTGAGGGCTTAGAACTTTCTCTGTTTTGCTCAGGCTTATTAAAAGGTCTTGGTTGTATTGAATGTTGTACTTTGCCAAACTCAAATGAAGGCCATGACTGAACCTCTAGCACTGCTCCGTACCTGCTCCATTTCCAGGTGTGCAGAGTTAACCAGCCTCTGAGGGCTGTTCAGTCCAAAGCGCTGCTTTAACTTTTGAAGTTTCTCTGTCAGGCTCTCCACCTGCCCATAGCTCTGATCCAGACTGATGGAGCGCAGAGTGGACAAGGCCTGCAGAGCACACACAAAACCAGATTTTAAACCAGGTATTAATAGAATTTGACTTGGGTAATGTGAGCTTAAGTTTGGGGCAAAAAAATGAAAAGAATCAGATATGCATACACAGCTGACACAAAGGTCTCTCACCTTCTTTGTGTCCTCTGTTCCTCCGTTTGTGTGTGTGAAGGCTGAGTCCATCTGTGTGTGCAGTTTGTGTCGCATCCCCTGAATCCCTGCACTTATGTTTTCCGTCAGAGCTTCAAGGATGGAGGACAGGTAGAGTGCTACAGACTCACTGCACACTTTCTCTGCTTCTTCATGTATACATGCTGCAACATATGCACGCACATATAGGGACACAAAATGTTTACTGTGACTTTTTGTAGGTTACTGTAGGACTCTTATCAGACAGGAAGCTGATATTGCAGCCCTAGATGTTGGTTTATCCTTTTAAAACCTAGTTCAGTTTTCTTGAGCAGCCTTCAGACGACTCTCAAGCTGTTTAACCCTTTGAAACCTGTGCAAAGTGGTTTGATTTTTTTCAAGAAGATGGGGCAAAGCCATTGAGCAACAGGGGGTGTGCGGCACTTCTTCTGCCACTAGACGGCAATACCTGTGACCAATCACACCTGAAGCACTTTTTGCACTTACTAAGGGTTTTTTCCTTAAGTCTAAATTCTTGCTTGTGTTGTACGTCACTTTGGATAAAAGCGTCTGCTAAATGAAATTGTAGAATTGTAGAATTGTAGAACATGGTTAGAGATGTCCCACAAATGACTAGAAATTAGTAAAATGTAACAAAGAAAATGAGCTGAACATTTGTTTTAAAAAGGGGGAAGAATTATTAGGAAATTATCAAAATTATGGGAACATGTCCAGAAAACTACATTCATAGTCATTATTTTATTTATTTTTTAAAGAATATTTTATTGAACTTTTAAGTGTATTCATAGTCATTATAAATGTATATTTAAAATTTGTTACAGAAAAAAATACACATTTTTAAATTTTCTACACTTTTTTGGTTTTATTTTTTACTTTATTTATGTAAACATTTGTTTTGCTGATTTATTATATTATTATTTATTCATTTCTTCCATTTTTCGAGGGCATGTATTGTTAAGTTGATCATTGCCTTTTCCCCTAATGTTTTTGAAAAAAAATCAAACCAGTTTGCTTATGTTTCGAAAAGTTAACTGTGCTGTGTTTGACCTTCCAAAACAGTCAGTCATTTTTCAGGTGTGTTAAAAACTTTACTGGTTCAGTACCTCTGATTTTCTCCTCCAGAAAGAGGTGAGAGGACATTATCTGGTCCAGGTTGGATCTGATTAGAGCCTGATTGGCTGATGCTGTCTGACGACATTCCTCCCTCAGAGCCTCCAGACTTGCAGTAAGTTGTTCCAGCACCAGCGTGTAGGTGGCCTGCACTGTCTGTGATTACACAAACATAACATGATACCATAAAACATTTAGTTTCATATGTGCCAAATTGTTAACAGTTATGTTCAGTGTAACACAGGATAAAATATAGTATTTACAGGGTTTAAAGCTGCAAATGTGATTAATATCTAAATTAAAACAGCTGATGCAGTATTCTAAGAAGACAGAATTTATAAGATAATAATCAGAAATTAGTGGAAAGGAACGACTGAGTACTTTGCATTGCACTGAAAGCATTCATTGCTTTTTGTGGCCACTTAAGGGCAACATTACAAGCTGTAATATTTTCACCTTGTAAAGTTGTTGAGGCAAATTAAAACCAATTACCCATTAAAACCAACCTGATTACCAGAAAAAAGGATGGCATTATAGGTTCCTACAAACCATGGATACTTTATATTTGCATGTTATTCTGTAGTTGATATGTTGAAACTTGACATTTCAACAATGCTGTGGTTGACATGTGGTTATGTTTAGGCGCAAAAGCCAATTGGTTATGATGAGAAGTGTTTCTTTTTTTCTTTTCTGCTTAAATTTCTGGTTTGGGGAGCACAAACCAGCTAGACAAGAAGTAATGCGAAATAGCACCCACGTTTGCGGTTAAAAAGTAGCTGGAAAAAATGCCACAAGTCACAAAAAAAATGTTTACATTTAGGGGCTGAAAAGCTGCTGAGATTAACACCTATGGTTGCTAAAAAAAACATGTTAAGGGGCTAAAAAGTTGTGGATATGCATGATTAGTTAATAAAAAACAATAGCTTTTGTTGTTTGTTGGTCTTGAACAGTGGTCTGCAGTGATCTGCAGCTTTGCAGGCTGCCTGTGTGTCATGCCACCCACCATCCCCTCCAACTCCCTATGACAAGTTCACTTTAGAAATGTAACATTTGTGGTTTGCAGAAATGCACATTGCCAACATTTTCTTGTGGTGACTTGGCAAATTAACACTTCCAACAGACACAGAGCTACATTAGAATTCATTTGGAGTTGTGTTTGTGGCGACTGGATGAATGTTAGTCCAACATTCACTCTGCTTTTAGTTCTGGTTTGGTCTCCACCATCATGTGAGAAAAATATCTTGCTCTTTAACCACTAAATGCTTCACTGTGTTTGCTGTTTGGTGCTGGGCAGGTGGTGCACAGTGGGTTTATCAGGTGCCAGCTGCTGCTGGAAATTAGATTAATAGAAGTAGTAAGAGTGAACCAAAACAGTAAAGCTGTGGGCGACAAAACCAAAACAACCAACAACCTAAAAGATGCTAAAAAGCTCCCTAGAGTTGTGGGAACAGTATAGTTACACGTTAATGCCTGTGGGTGTGTTGTTATGTGACCTATTTCACATATAATAAACACACATTTTTATACATTAATATAAAGATATGTACAAGTGCATTTTCAGGATAAAATCTGTGTTATTTAATTTCAGAATTCAACTTCAGTTTCTGAATTCTGAATTTAGTTGCGCATGAATTCTTCCTTACTGTTCTCTTGTGCTGTGTTCAGACGCCTTTCAAAAGCTATTTAACCCTTTGAACCCTGAGTAAATTGGTTTAATTTCTTTGAAATCACTGTGATCACACAGCTGCAGGAGGGATGTGCTCATTGGCCATCAGTTGTGATCTTCAGTGTGTCCATGAAAAAATGTTTTGGCTGAGACACAGGCAACATGAGGCAACGCACCAGTTGGCTTTCGTCATTGCTACTTCTTTGATGTGGGTTTAGTATATTTGAGCCTGACTTTTCATCACACCTCTGTCGTGTTGGTTGGTGTATAAATTCAACTCACTGCCAACCACTGTCGTATCCTTTCAGTCTTCTTGCCCTTCACTCTAGACTGAAGTTGGCTTTGTAACCATGGCAACACTTCCTCCATCACCTGGCAAGCCAGCACCTACACATGCAAACACACATTTTAATAAGCAAGAGAAGGAACACCAGAAACAGACAGAAAGCGGAGGTGTGTGTGTTTGCTGACTTGTTCCTCAGTGCCCAGCAGCATTTCCCAGGAGTCATAGCATCCTTTGTCCTGTCGGTAGAGTTGGAGGGCTCGAATGTACGCCTGGCTCTCATAGGATGAATCACACCAGGGGTCTACAGAAAGGAGATATAAAGGAAATTGGTTGAAATCATGTTTCAACTACTGTGTGTGTCTCAAGTTTAATATATCTTCTTTCTCTGTGCCATACAACACCATTGTTTTCCCAAAAATTAGTAAAAACATTGTGAGTCACACTGTTGCACTGGGTGACATGTTCCTTCCTTACAACCAAATGTAGATTAATCCGCCACTTAAAATAATCCCCAACAAGTGCACTATTTGGCCCTGTTTGAGTAACGTTTATTAAAAACTACAGACAAGCTCCTTCAGGATCCGTTGTGGTTCTCTGGTTGAGGAAGGGTTGGATTAGGTTTGCGACTTTTGGTGCAAAAAGCCCCAAAACAAACAAACAAAAAAAATTAAAAAACTAAACAGCAAAGTCTCATTCCAAAAATCAGGACCTGGTTACTCAAGGTTATCCACATATCTTGTGAGCAGTTTCATGAAGGAACTATTTTCTCTCTACTGAACTACACCTACCAACTATATCTCCATGAAGAAGCAAGCGTGTATATACTGCTAGCTCACCCAGTACCACAGACCTAGCTAATGTTGCTAGATACACGCTGCCTTCTACGTTGTGATACGGTTGTCTGGTGTAGTTCAGTTAAAAAAAAAGTTTCCTGAGCAGTTTCATGTAGGAACTATTTTCTTACTACTGAAGCGGGTTACTCAAGATAATCCACAGACCTTGTTGTGGGCAGTTTCATGTAGGATCTATTTTCTTTCTACTGAACTAAACCCACCAATCGTATCACTGCGCAGAAGGAAGTGTGCATCTACTCATGGACAAGAGATTTGTGCTCATGATAGCATAAGATGTAAACATTAATGGCGTCTTCTTCGGCTAAGCAATAACATAAGCTAGTTCAGCGGTGCTTGGTGAGCTAGCAGTAGTGCACACTTCCTTCTGTGAGTTGATGCACGTTTGAGTGTAGTTCAGGAAAGAAGATAGTCCTTTAGTAATACAGGTAAGACTATGTATTTCTGATTTCAGGGTGAACTCCTGTAAGGCATTAAACGCCCCAAAAATAATAATGTAAAAAATACAGTATATATTTGTGATTTGTTATTTTAAAAATTACATTTTAAGTAGGAACTATGGGCTTGTAGCTGAGAGAGATACTCAAAGTATTGAGAAATAGACTAAACTATTATTGGGGTTGGCCTTAAAAATCTCTCACAAAAGTAAATGTGATTCTTGCGTCACATCATGCATGTGTCCCAGTCACTGCTATAATTTCTGTTGTTCAGACTCTGCAGTTAGTTCTGGTCTTGCTGTGTTTAGTAGTTTTAGGTTTCACATCTCTAATTTATGTCCTGTTTTCTTCCGTTTTATATCCAAATATTAATTCTTTTGTGATCTTGTTCCCCATTAAGGTTTTTGGGCATTCTAAATTGATGGAGGATGTTTGAGGAACAGAAAGCTATACAAATGCTGAGTAAGTATATTTATCATTAACACCATCAGTGTAATTCACACTTGTGCCACTCAAAACTGAAGCAGGCAGCATGAAATCATTTCCCTGCTGATGTCACTGACATGTGATGTGCTCCAGTGCTTTAAGGGTACACCAGGAATACAGTTTGAAGTACAAAACAGTCACTCAGTTGACAGAAAACACACACACACACACTCACCCAATGTGGTGACATAATTTCCTTTACAATTTAAAATTTTTATTTCACATCACTGCAACCAGTTTGGTGGCAGTAGGGCGCCCTTTGGGCTGACTCTGGAGATGGTCCATCTTAAGTACGACATGGTGCATTTAAAATGGTAATGAAAACGCAAATCAGTGTGACATGGATTTATTAGGTGTGGCAAAAATGCCAATGGAAAATCTGGTAACAACAGACATTGTTAGAGAGGCCTAGTGCTCAGTGGGGAAAAAATGCAGCTCAATTCCCTTTCAGATGAGCTTTATAGGTGCAGTGTGAAGGACTGAAGGGGAAATATTGGCAGAAATATAATATTTATTACAATGTTTGTCTTAGGTGTATAATCACCTTGAACTAAGAATCGTAGTGTTTTTGTTACCTTTTGTTACCCCTGAAACTCGTTTAGTTATGCATGAAGCCAATAAAGTTCAACTACCAGGGTAGAAAATTGGAGTTGTTCTGTAAGTAGAGCAGGCGCAATAGAACTCTCTGCCTGCCAAGCAGCTAACTTCAATTTAGCCCCTCTCTAATCTGAATGAGGATAAAACAATTTAATCTTGGGGCTCTTTGAGACTTTAAAAATGTCATTGGACTGAATGGATCAAATTCTGATGGTGAAACATGTCATTTCATGTGGGTTTTGATGCTTAGAAAAATGTATACACCGATTTACAGATGTCTGTTTTACATTGCATGCTAATGGGAAAAAGTATGTCTTTTGGGGCCTAATGGCATCATGTGACCCATCAAGTTGTAGTCACTTGGTTTGATGTCAAGTTGGCTTGGCAAAGTCTGGCACACTTCCCTAGGGTCTGATATGGAGTAGGTCCTCTGTTGTGGTGTGTGATATGTTATTTCTACAGTAGCCCAGAACTAACACAGCAAACACTGTATCTAGATAAGGCCATTCACATTTTTGCATCAACCACCGTAGTTCTCAGTTGTTTGCAAGTTTCAGTTTTGCATCCTGCAACCTCACTGCTGGTTGCCGCTAAATCCCACACACTGGGCCTTTTAAGGTACAACGTGTATGGGTGTTTAAAACACATTGGTTTAGTATTCAGCACAGCAATATTACTGATCTTCTCAAGTAGCAACATTAAATAAGCTACCAACCCTGCTATCCAACGTTTTGCACCTAAACTGTCTTACTGTATTTCCCAAGGAAATGCCTGTTTTCCTCAAAATTATACGCATCATCTCAAAAGACCGTAAACCAGCTTAATGAACACTGTATTTAATGTTTTTTATGGCCAGGAGTCCAGGCTGACCATAACATTTGACATGTTATCACCTTATAAAGTTGCTCATGTGTTAGCAAACAATTGCCTGTTTAAACATCTAGCAGACATGAAGCAACATTAGCATTTATGTATGCTTAGTCTTAATTAAATATTAGCTCTACTTCTCGCTCTGTTTTGGTATCCACCAACATGAGAGACAGATAAAGTATGCCAGCAAATGCTAAACTATGATCGCCAGCTGGTTGCCAGCTTTGTTAGTCTACTGTTTGGTGCTGGGCGGGTTGTGAGATGAAAACGGCTTGCTGCTGCTGCTGTAAAGTAAGTTGATGAGAGCACCGAGACTCAATTGGAACAGTAAGGATGTGGGCAAGAGCACCAAAAAACATGAGCTAAAAGATGCTCAGTAGAGCTGATGTGAGTTGTTGCTATAAGCAATTTGTTTCATGTTACCCAAGGTCATTTGACCCATTGTTATTTAAAAAACAAAGTTGATTGGTGCATCTCAAAGGAATTTCAATAAGACTTACTTTGGTAATCTTGTAAGAGAAAAAGAGAAATGTCTTTTTTTTGTGGAAGTTCCCCCGTTTACTCAATTTTATCTGGTAAAATGAAACAGAAATGCTTGTCAAGACTTGTTTCATGTTATTTATTTTTGACACTAGAGGGAGCCATCTCTAGTTTATTAAATCAAAGAATTAAAGTTCCAAAAACGTAATAAGAGTAAATTTAAAATGTTGTTTGGAAGAGAAAAAGACTCATATATTATTTTGGAATTAATAAGGTCGACACTTTAAGTCACTGCTGGCCAGCTGTTTGTTGTTTCCTGTTTCGGCTGACAGTATCTTAGTAGCTGTGCAGATATGACATGCCATACTTTCGCAACCTTATGACTTAAAGTAAAGCAGTAGCTTTTGCTTTGTATCCTTGCTAACCACACAGGAAGTCAACAGCATTAATATTTTTATCTGTCGCCAGGGCAACTGCCACCACAAATGACAAATTGACAAAGAGCCAGCCAGTAAGACAATTCTCACTCTTCAGCGGGTTTAAATAATCTCATCTGACATTACAGACACGTTAAAGTGTTGAGACCTGTTTAAATCATCAGAGGGCCCACACCACCTCAGCAGATGGTGGTTATGACTCAAATACCATTTTGGCAGTTAAAAAAAACTGTTCAGATTTTTTAAAAGGGTACATTTTAAGGCATGTGGTGTTGTGCATCACTGGTCAGTTTTAAATTAACATCACCTATATTATTGATGATATCTCTTTTTTTTTAGGTACTTCATATTTTCTTGTTTTAATTGATTTAATTCTTTGTCAATATTTTTGGGATTAATTTCACATTTTGGAAAATAAGCATGTTTGCTTTCTTTACAAATGTAGAAAACAGGAGCAAGGACTAGCTTAGCACGAAAATACTAAATGTTGTATCTCAAATGTTTAATTAGTAACTCGAAAGCAAAAAAAGTGAAGTAGACAATGTGTGATAATAGGGGGTTGTTTGGCGTGCTGTAACCAAGAAATAGTTTCAGCATCTCTAAAACCATGAACTGTCATTTTTACATTTCTCTTTGTATTCAGATTAAAAATCAAGTTAGAGGTTGAGTCAGCTCAGTCACTAGAAGCCAATGTTGGCATTGTGCATTTCTGAAAACCATGGATACCTTACCTTTTTACATTATATACGAATCATATCAATATTTCTGAAGTGACATAGTTCTCTTTTCATCTAGTGAGTAAGTGACTTAGTGGGATGGCTGCCAGCTGCGGACCACTGTTAGAGATCAACAAACAAAAAAACAGTTGTTTTTTGGCAACACATCAACAACATTTCCAGTGGTGATTGTCCCACTAAAACCAGGTATTTTAACCCAAAAGATCCATTTTCCTTATCATGACCAGTAGTTTTTGTGCCTAAACCTAACCACGTAAACCACAGCATTGTAGAAACGTTAAGTTTTGTCATATCCGCTACATTATAAGTTAAAAATGTTACTTTTCTGTGGTTTTCAGAAACATACAAAGCCAACATTTACGAGGTACCAAACCACTGAAATGTTCATCAGTGAATCACAGCCAAGTCAGGGAACTGGGTCAGGCAGGTGAGTCACTCAAAAAGTTTGATTGTATAAGCTAATATTTACTAGCCTGAGCTACTGGCCATAAAAGATTAAGAAAGACTATAACAGAGACGTGTAGTAAATAAGGCAATATATAGTTTCATGTCAGAGAAAGTTGTTTGACATATCATCTCTTCTTGAAGGATACTTTGCTGATTTTCAACCAGCTTTGCATCAAACGGTAGTACGACCCACCTAAACTAGGCAGTGCTGATCAAATATAAATCCAAATTATGATACTGCACTGCCTATTTCTTGCCCCAAATGTTTGTGGAAACATGTTTTAGTGCCCTGTTTAGCTGTAATAGCGAGAGCTTGTTAACAGGAAGTGGGCAACATACTGCTCTCTGCACAGTGAAAATGGAGGCCGAAAAAACTTGAATCAAACGGTAAAACTAAGCAGTGCTGATGAAATATAACCTTAGATTCTGTTAGTGAGTTACATATTTCTCAGCTCTGTTTCACCGTAACTGTAATACGATATCTGTAACTATCATCATCATCTTCTCATCTCTTAGAAAGAAAGTAAATAAGTGCATTTCCAAATATGTTTGAACTATTCTCTTTGGCAGCTGAGACTTTATAAGGGTTGTTTTCTTCCGATGAGAGTTAGCCCCCACTTTCAGCTACGGCTTGCATTACATTAGCAAATGTGTGGGTGAGTGTGTGTCTTACCAAGGTTGCCGTGTCTAATGCAAGTCTTGAGGGTAGACAGAAAGTTATCTCGTTCCTCTTCCTGTTGGAACAGGAAGCATGTATGGCCCATGTAAGGCAGGTGCAGATACACAGCAAGGGCAGCTGGAGACGATACCACTGAAGAAGAATCCTCCTTCACTCCTAAACACACACATGGACACACACAACAGTTTACAGATATTGCTTGACTGTTTTTTCTGAAACATGAATTAGCGGCATTAACCATGAACAATGCTCAATCCTGTAATGTTGATCAAACTGGTCATTTCTCATTAGCTGGCCACCAATGTTGATAGATGTTGATGTTTGGTTGAATTAAAGTTACAATTTCAAGTGACCAAAATTCAATGGCAGGACAACATCTAATGCCAACATCAATCTGATGCACATTACTGAAGGCAGGTGATATTTTGTTGGTTTCAAGTTGTGTTGTTGATTAACAAAAATCCCACGTTCTCTTAACATCTCATGCCAATTTCTTCTTGATGTAAATAACAATGTTTGATCATAAGGTATGGAAAACAAACCCAATGTCTGCCAAGCATCATGAAGTTTGCAACAACACAACATGGATTTCTAACACAGCAGACATTTAAAATATCCTCAACCTGATTATAATTCCAACCAAAATTTAACATCTGTCTAACTTTAGGGCCCACACCTTTCTGACATCATTTGAGAATCTGAGAAACTACAATTTTGGGTACTTTCACATTGGCTTCATTAGCCATAGTTAGCCGCTTGTTGTGAACCCAGAATCGAGCTATTGTTAACTTCTGTAAAGATGTTGTTACATTGGAATAAATTGTAAAAGGGACTTCTGCACACTGTCTAACTTGTAATGCCACTTTTGTTTGCAACGTTTCTGTGCTAGAACTTCATCAGGCGATCAGAATGAAGGTCTAGTACTGAAATCTCACAAATAAAAGTGATATTGCACATTAGACAGTGTGTGGGAGTCCTTTTGGTCAATCCGTCCCTCTCCAACGCACCCGTCTCATGTGATAGATGTGCAATGTGTTCTTCTGTTGGATATTGGAATATGTTAAAATTACCATTGAGTATTCCTGCACAGGTCTGCTCCAAGTGAGCTCTGGACTCCTCCTCTGTGGTGAACACACTGCCCCCTGCTGGCTGGAGGACCAACTTTGCTGCACATCCACGATTGAAAGACTACAGGTGAAAACAGAGAAAACAATCTCCAGTACTAGCATACATTTCATTTGTATTATGAATGATTTTCGTGAGTGTGTATATATGTGAGTCTCACCTCCATGTTTTCATGTATCTCCACTTTGTAGTCACGTCTCAGGATGGTGTATCTCTCTCTGCATTTCTTTCCCTGCTCATCCCAGCAAGAGAACTTTACATTCCCTTGGTACAGCACTTCCTCTGGAGCATACTGAGGCTGTAAGTACACACACACACACACACACACACACACACACACACACACACACACATTAAACTTTACACATTTACCTTTTCAAAAATTGGCAGATTTTCCTGCCACATCCAGCATGTGTGTAGTCAGCAAAAAATTCTCTCCTCAAACTCATCAATTGTGGCTGCTTAATGAACGACTCTACATGTCACACTATGCTCTATGTACCCTTTTAGCGTCTGTTTTGGATTGTCATGGGTGGCGTGTCCTGTGTTTACTACTCTTCCATCTCACTCCACGCAAACTTTCTCACTCTTTATAAAAGACAAGTTGCTGAGTGAGTCTCAGAATGATGTGGCTCAATGTGTCTCATACAGACACTAAAAGGCGCCTCGCTACATTGATACTGAGGACCACCGACCAAAGGTCGCTATTTGACGAGTTTGGAGTAAGAGCACCCTGTCAGCCAGTGTTAACAGGGCATTGTTGAGTGTTGATGGACAGATCTACAGGTGCAGCTCTTACCCCTCTTGTGAGCAACAGGCCCCTCCCCTCTTTCTTAGGCTCCACCTCTTGGTGTAAATGTCCGATGTAGGCTGCAGAATACTGCTGACAGTAAAACACACGGAAGCGCTGGAATGAACTGTCCACAAGTCCTGCAAACACACATACATAGATGCACATATTTTTAAAAAATGATATCATACTGTATTTATCTCTGTTTATCTGGACCCTTTAAAAATATTTTGTTTTCCACCTCAAAAATTAATAATCACCTTATTTAATTATTGCATGGAATAATTAGTACATCCTAACCATAGGCGCAAGATTTGGTTTTAATGGGGAACAAGTGCATATTACTGTAAAAGCTGCACTATGTTTTAAAATTTTAACAATGGATTGAATGCCAGCATGTTATATGAAAGTGGACACTTACAGATGAGCCCACACAGAATGATCATCATACTTTGCTGTTTACATCCCACCTGGCTTATTGTTCAGTTTTATGCCCCATATCTTTACTGTTTTGGTTCACTCTCATCAAACTTATTACCCTTGATGTAGGCTTATAAAAGTTGTGATAAACCAACTGTACACTACCCTCTTAGCGCCAAACAGCAGACAGACAAAAATAGTGACCAGCTGCAGAACATAGTTGAGTATTTAGTCAAAGTCACGTCAAAGTCAGCTTTATTGTCAATTCTGACATGTATGTTAGACATACAGTGCAAATAAGTACAATTAGCTTCTTAAGAGACAGATATTTTTGTCAGAAATTGGAGACCAAAAACAGAGTTAAAAGGAGAGTAAAGATTGGTCTCCAAATATATAAAATAAAAGACTCCAAATATTTTTTTCCTGTAGACATTTCAACTGGTTTTGTCAAAATTATTTCTGTAATCTACTATTTTTTTTTTTTTTGCAATTTATGGTACATTTCATACTGCAATTCAATTTATGTGTCTGAATAATCCCATGTGGGACGGGTCATACAAATGACCATACAAGTAAATAAAATATTAATTAATTAATTAATTCATACTAAGTTGCTCATTGCCTGTTTTTTTTCCATGTTTTTAAAATAAATCATACCACTTTGCTTAAAGTTCAGAGGTTACATACTTGTGAAAGATGTCCAAGGTTTTGAGGGGTTAAATACTCATGATGATTGATTTAATCAAGCTTAGAAAGGGGAAATGTTAAATGAAATAACATAACATAACACAGATACAATTTGTACTACCTATAGAGGCAAAATGCTCAAGTATTAATGATGGAATCATAACAAATCATATGCAGGTGTGATGCTGTTTAACATGTCTGAATTGTCAATAGTTTTTTTTCCAGATCTCATTCTCTTTAATCACACCAAAAGTATTAATTTACAGATCTGAAGATCTTTTTGGGAGGGCAAAATCCATCTTTAATAACATCTTCAAACCAGTGTCTGTATGAGATTTGTCAAATGTCTTGAGAGAGATGAGAAGGGTAAATGTTCTCCCTTAACTGGAGCCTCTTGATGTGTTTGAGTGTGGCTCAGTCATAATCTATTGTTTATCATTTGTTTACACTGTATGACCATTATCACACATTGTTTGGGTCACTTACAGAGTGACCCAAACACTGTGACTGACTTTCATCTTACACACACACACACACACACACACACACACACACACACACAGATCAGACAACCCATAATAATGTAATAGTTGGAAATGGCTGTAATTACATTGTAGCAGATTAGTGACAGGATGTGGTTGTGCTGATAACATGTATGGGAATGCACACATTGACATAAGCAACTCACAAAGTGCATCATGTTGTACAATTTTTGTTAGTCAATTTTAAATTTTAAAGTTAGTTTGAATTTAAAATTATAAAGTGTGCCTTAATCCCAAAACACATTTTTATTTATCACACTTTCAATGACAAAAAGTTACTGTCCCAGTGTCTTGGTGGTTAATGTGAGTACCATAAACCAGACGTCCCCACGTTGTTTCCGGGGACCTTTGCTGCATGTCACACCCCTCCCCATGTTTCCTGTCTGTGCTTAGAGCTGTCTAATACCGACCACCGAATGATATGTGATGCCATCCTCATGTAGAAACACTTTTAAAGTGCAGTCTGATACAACGTCCCAAAAATGACCATAGATTTGAATGAACTGTTCTGTAATAGTGTCAGTGCGGTATTCAGTTTTTTTTTTCTCTAACAAGCAATAGTCATCACTGACGTAACTTGTTAAAATTCTTCTTACAGTCTGCCTTATTAATATGCATCTTGGCTAAAGTGGTTATCTTACCTCCAAAAATCACCCAAACCAGAACACTTCATACATGTCTCATGAGATAACAATTCCTACACTGTCACTCATAACACACTAAGGGACTGTTGGTTACTAATGAGAGAGGAGGGGAGTAGTGCAAAACGGGGGATGGATATCATTTTTGAAGCACTGGGTAGGGAGTTATGGGTTGTTTTTTTTTTAAGTTGGGGAAGAGACATTCAACTTTGGTAGTTGTATTTTATACCCTCAGAAACCACGAACCAGCACTTGGGTTTGAAAATCTCTAAAAATCTGCCCAAATGAAATTTTATTTATATAGCACCTTTCAAACCAAACTAATGCATTTCAAGTGCTTTACAGTTAAATTGAAGAAACAAAAACAAAACAACACAGGAAATAAGCGAAAATAGATCTTAGAAAATGGATCTTAATAAATAGAATAAGTATCAACCATGAAATTGTGATAGTAAGACACTACACAAAAGCCAGAATAAAAAGTTAGGCTGTTAGTCTACATTTACATTTATTTCCAGGGAGCTTGGAGGGCCCCCCTTTAATTGGGGCCCTGGATAAGAAGTCCCACTCTCCTCTCCAATACAACAACCCTGTGTTTTTTTGTGGCTGGTGGAGGATGAATGAGAAAAAGGTTTATAGATTTTACAGAATATGCTCATTGACTGTACTGTATTTGTGGGAAAGCAATGAAACATAATTCACAGTTTGGGCCACACAAACTTCTGTTTCACTGACTGTGTGAAGAGTTTTGACAGTATGACTGTGCATTTTAAAACTGTAAGAACATATAAAGACTCATGTAAAATAATGTGGCATTTGAGGATAAACTAGTTCTAAATCGATGTTCAGATTTAAAGCAGATGGTAAACCAACATTAACATTGCCAATAGGGGTCGACCAGTACAGTTTTTTTTAAAATTCAATTCAATTTCAATTTTATTTATAAAGCCCATTATCACAAAACACATTTTGCCTCAGAAGGCTTTAAAGCATACGACATCCCTCTATCCTTAGACCCTCATATCATCTAGGGAGAAACTCTCCCAAAAAAACCTGTAACGAGGGAAAAATGAGAACGATAACCAATATTTGGAACTGATATGTATTACCAAAAAAAAAAAGAAAATATTTATATATTTAAAATTTGGAATATAACAAACTCTAACACAAAACTTTGTTTAAATGCCTTTAGCCATGTTTTAGCAAAACTGATATGTTCAGCATCATATGCAGCCAGTTGCCAGCAACTTTTTTTATTTATGAATATATGAATATTTTTTCAAAAAAAAAAGTAGCTCCCTGTGGTTTTACAAAGTAAATGTTCTTCCCATGCTAACAGTTTCTTTGCACTTTTTAATTGAATAATTTGATTGGTGATTGGTGAATATACAGATAATCGGTAAAATGCCACATATTGCCCTGATAACTATGATTACAAGTGTTACCATCAGTCCTACACACACACACACACACACACACACACACACACATACATCCTGACCACTTCTGTTATTTCTCCTTTACTTCACTTTTCTGTCTGCTTCTCTTCCTCTCTATTTATCTGTTTTTTTCTCCTTGTAAAACCTCAAATCGAGCAGTCATACACTATAAGATACCTCGGCCAAAAGTCCTCCTTGAGGATTCCACACAAGAAGTGCTGATAGAAATGTAGTTGTATAGGAAAGTAGGAAAAAATATCTCTCAGTTTTACCTTTGATGTTGCTGATTTTAGCCTCGTCCAGCAAGCCAGAGGAAGATGCTCCCATAGTGTTTCTCTAATCCCTTCTTCTCAAATTAAAACTGAATTCAGTTCTGTGTATGTACACACACAGAGTATACACAGGAAACCTGTATGTCAACTAAATGAGCTGCTCTGATGTGTCAAGAGGTTTTTGCTCAGCTCATTTCCTCTGTTTGGCGATGAGGCAGTGTGTGGTGAGCGGGGCGGTAAAACAGGAGGTGAAATCTGTCACAGCAGTCATCTCAGCAGCTTCAACACCAGACACGAGTGTCACAGCCTCCCCTGTAGGGCCATCTGCTGGTGAACACGCAAACAAGGCAGCATTTTTAGGTCCAGTGAGGCATGTTACTCTAACATCAGTGGAGTTACCACTTAAAGGTTAGTCTTTCACAAATGAAACCTAAAACATAGGCCTAAGGGTTTGACTGTTTTATTGTCAAAAGAAACTAAGGGGTCTTTTAATTTAGGGGGTAAATTAAGGAGTATTAAAGGTACTTGAAAGGAATACTTAACCCTCCTAAAGGTGTGTCGGTGGTGAAGGTGTAACCCTTTGGGACCTGGAGTGACATCACTTTTCTTGTGCTGCATTCAGACGCCTTTTACATGTATTTTGTTTAAACCTGTGAACCCGGAGCAAATGGGTTTGTTTCCAAAACATGGGAAAAAGGCAAAGAAACTTGGTGCAAAAATGCTCCACACACAAAAACAAGGAATTAATAGATTAAAAAAAATAAAGGGGGGGGGGGGGGGGGGGGGGGGGCCACCTGATAACCACAGGCACTGACTGGGGGATGTACACTTTCCAGGAAGTGATGGGGAATTTTAGAATATATAGAATTACCATAATTACATATTTAAAATTATGTTGCATAATTTTTATTATTTCATTTTAATCTCTTTTTTTCACATCCGTTTGTCTGTTTATTTGGGTTGGGGTTTTGTTGTTCTCTCTCTAATATTTGGGTCCTTTCTTCTTTTGTTGCTCATTGCCTTCTTCCCATGTTTTCGAAAGAAGTCAGGCTAATATGCTCAGGTTTCAAGGGGTTAATCGCAAAGAAAACTTTGTTGTTCTCTCATGCCTCCATGATGAGCTAATAATCCAAAAAAAGGTGGACATTCTTGATGAAATGGAGTCATAGGGGGCCATGTTTTACAACAACATATCTATAGTGTCCCAGGGATGTTGTTTCTTTTTTCTGGCTGTCGCCATGGTTCCCTTGTCTATAAGTCTGTGGGACTTTTCCATTGTATTTTGGATTATAGCAGAAGTTCTGTGGCAAACAACCATGTATGATACTAAGATGTTTTGTTCAGCAAGATCATTTTCCATTGTTTCCATTCTTTTACTGTGTCAATACTAGGGGTAGGGGGAAAATTTGATTCTTGGATGCATTGCGACGTGGATGATTCCGAATCGATTTATATATGTCATATAAGTCGATTTTTTTCTAACTTAATTTTGAAGGACCGAAAAAGGCAGAACATGGAACTCTAAACTGCAGAAGTGCAGCAGCCGCCCGGACAGTCTATTGGGTGAACATAGCAGAGATATGTGAAGATGGCTGAGTGCGAAATTCAATCAGCACCCTCTGGATTAAAAATGAGTTTATGGAAGCACATCTGCCGTGAGTCCTCTCAAGACACAGAGGAAAATCTCACACCAAAACATGAGTGTTTGACAACCAACTCGTAGGTGCAGTCAAACATTCACTGGTGGAAAGTGATTTCTTTAGTCTTTCTAGAAGAAGTAGGCCTCCTCAATTTTTTTTTCCCTGAGTAAAATGATTAATGACACAGAGCAGAAGTTGAAGTCAGAGTCCTGCAGTCAGGAGAGGTTGTCCTATTATCAGCACAATATGCTCAAATTTACCTGAAGTTTATTTAAAACAGAGCTTTTAATTTGTATATAATGCTGGATAGTTTAATAAATAATAATAAATCATATGTTTATTACACTCCAACACACCATGGCCAGATGAAACAGTGTCAGGGAACTATGAGGGAAAAAACAAACCACAAAAAAAGCAAAATAATCGTTCAGTAATAGAGGCAAAATGTTCAATTAATTGTGATATTAATTTTAGGTACAATTGCCCAGCCCTAATGCAAGTTGTGTCATACTAAGTTAAAATATTTTGGGAACATGACAAACATCAGAAACCAAATTACACGTTTCCACCCAAATGAGGAGGAAAAACAGCTGGCTGCCAACCAGACAACCATTGAGCGAATGATCACAAAGCATGACAGACATACCTCTTCCATTTCTTTATTAATAAAAGATAATGGAAGTAAATTCAGCTGTTTATTGTGTTAGTGTTTATTTTAATAATGGATCATTACAAACACACTGCTTTGATAGTCACACAGTGAGAAAAAAGAAATCACGCATAGAAAAAATGATCCATAAAAAAATAATTGAATAAAACAACTGATCACAAAAAAGATGCATCAAGATCATCAAGGTATCGAGATGCATCGGTAATGGTTTTATCATTGCATCGTAGCCCTCTGAATCGTAATAGAATCGTGAGGTGGCCAGAGATTCCCACCCCTAGTCAATACTATATATTGCTTCAAAAGTATATTACCGTTATATTTATTACAGTATTTTACAGTAGACTATCAGGTTTACAGTTTAATATTGGCTCCAAAAAAGCATAAAGATTTGCAGTATTTTACTGTATTTTGAAAAGCAAAACAAAACTGTAGATTACTGTTATAATTTGGCCGTATTTTACAGCAGTTTGTTAGTGTAGGCTACATACCATTTCTACCAAAAGATGCCATGACATCCTAAACACTGGACCTTTAGATAGGCCTGGTAAGATTTCTTTTAAATGCAAAGAAAGTTAGAGAGTTTCTTCTCGAATTCAGCATAACTTTGGGTAAATTATTGATATGCAATTTTTTTGGGTGAAGTATTCCTTTAAGGGACTGCTGACTAAGTCTCTCTCTCTCTCTCTCTCTGTCTCTCTCTCTCTCTCTCTCTCTCTCTCTCTCTCTCTCAGTCCTGGTTTGGACCGGGTCCGGTATGAAGGCCTGTCTCCTCTGTCGGCGCCACCCATCTCACCGGCGACACGTCGAATGGAACCGGTCCCCGGTATTTTATTCATGAACTTTTTCATGTTTTTTAATTCAGCCCTTTAATGAGCGAATTCACCGTGAATAACTCACATCCGAGAACTGCACGAGTCGGATGTGTAAAGTTTATTTTTAATTTTCCAGGCTGAAATGTTGTCAAGCTTTTGAGGACACTTGGACGTTTTTTTTTTGAAGCATTTGGAAGGAGGACAACTGTTGCGAAGCTTGACTCCAAACTGGACGACTGGATAAGCAGAAGGTGGGCGTTAGTTCCCCGAGACTGTCAGACTGGACCTGCTCAGCCGTTTTTTGGCTCCAGCTACTTGGTAATTGCCTGAGACCTGTGTCCTCTTTCTGAGCTGTCCATTGTGTGCTGCTTGTGTGCAGAAATGTGGCGCAGGTTGTCTCTGCTGATTTTCTGCTGCGCTGTCAGCGGT
Organism: Plectropomus leopardus; assembly: GCF_008729295.1. Lineage (NCBI taxonomy): Eukaryota > Metazoa > Chordata > Actinopteri > Perciformes > Serranidae > Plectropomus > Plectropomus leopardus. Next base: position 30,245,053 of record NC_056474.1, on the reverse strand, counting down.
CTGGATGCTCTGGAGTCGGGCGCGAGCGCTCAGCCCTCGCGGGAGAAGACGCTGCTAACCGACGCAGCGGAGCTGGGCACACCGGACAGGGATGCTCCCCCCGCGGCTACACAGCAGGGCACAGTCCCGAGGACAGACGCCCCTGTTGTGGGTTGGGAGGGGAGAGTTCAGCAGCCAACCGCGGAGCCTCTGGAGGAGGAGACGGATAACCAGGAGAACGTTATTAGCCAGGTCAGTGTACCCCAAACATACAAAACTTTTCTTTTCTTTTTTTTTTTTTTAAATTGCACGTTTTGCAGATCAAAAAGAAGCAAAATAGCAAGAAATTTGTAAAAGTTAGAAAAACAAATACCTGAAAAAAACAGATTAAAAAAAACAAACAAAAAAACAAGGAAAAAACCTGTGGAATGTGATTAAAAACATAATTATTCTGTAACATGATTTAAAATATTCAAATATGATAAATGTTAGTATTGTTTTTCCCTTGCTTTTTCCTCTTACCCTAGATATTTTTTCCTGATCTTTTTAAAAACTATTTTCTAAATCTGCTTATTTCTTGCAATTTGTGGAACATTTCTTACCAAGTTGCTCATTGTCTTTTCCCCATGTTTTTTGAAAGAAATTGCTCTATTTTGCTCAAAGTTTAGGTTTCAATACTTGTGAAAAGTGTGTGAAAGCAGCACAAGAAAGTGATGTTGCTCTAGGTTTCAAAGGGTTAATAGGTGATGCTGGCTAAAAGATGAGAGACCCGGTACGGTTGTAACACTTTTTGTCTCAGTATAGTAGGGCTACAGTGTAGTGTCTCTTGGTTGCTAGAGCTCTCAGATTATGATACAAAGTATTCTTGTTTGTCTTTTCCAAAGAAAATGTTTCCAACATTTCCAACAATATCACAGAATTCATTAAATTATGACAAATAGAAGGAGTTCCATTGTTACAACCTGCCCCACTACAGCTGTAACACTACCTGGTTCAAGTTCTAACAGTTTATGGGACAAATTGCAAAAAATACATATACAATTGATACAGAAACTAATAATTAATCCTTACTTATGTCTAACTCACTAACCTGACAATGTCAGATGCTCAGTAGCCTCCCTCGTGTGGAGGGAGTCTACAATACAAGTCTGCTGCTTTAGTAAATAACCAGTTAAGACATCCGCTTACTGGTAATTGAAGACTTTTTGACTGTTGTGTTAGCTCACACAGGTCAGCTGTGTTGACCCTCTTTTTTGAGGCTTTGTAATTTCTTGCAGTATCTACTCAGTGTCACATAGTGGACAAAGCATTTTTTGGGGACAGACCTCAGTGTCTTGCCTTGCCCCACCTCATATGATGCTGATTTTAGTGTGTGGGCACACCCCTGTCAGTTTCTCTTACCAACAAAAAAACTATGTCATAATCAACATAATGATATATTTAAAACTTGTTACAGAATTATTACTTTTTAAAGCACTCCTTTTTAATTCAATTTCCTTATTTATTTATTTTAAATGTAGGACTTTTTTAAACTTTTTTTTTTTTGCTAATTTGTGGATAATATCTTCTTAAATTGCTCATTGCCCTTTTTCCATTTTTTTAAGGAAATCAAGCCAATTTACTCAGGTCTGAGAGGGCTAAACAAAAATCTGTGATTTTGCTTTAAAATCTTCGCACCTCTCCGCACAGCTATAAAATTTCATATGCAAGGTTACTAAGGAAGGGGTTGAACAATAAATGTATGACATCACTAACAGGTCATTCCTTCTTGGTGAAAGTGGTGCTGTTACAACTATGCCATTGTTACAACCATACCCAGTCTCCCCTAATCCAGATAACGGGGGATATTAAACAGCCTGAACTTCACCCTAATACCAGTTTAATAGTCCTCCCTCTATCTGATCTCACTTGCAGACATTCTCAGGGTATCAGATCACATCTCAGTGGTTACTTGACCTCAGGAACATTTTCCGTCTACTTCATCAAGTGAAAACCACATGAGAACTCAAAGCACTTGTGCCTTTTGGACACATATTGCTTTTTAACTACAAACCTTAAACTTCTAATTTACGGTTTGAAAATGAGATTAAGAGATTGTATTAAGCTGTTTTTACTTGCACAACTAGGACTATACTTAATTTTTCCTTTAAACACAATCCAAACCCCACAGTCGGTCAGTTCAACTTAAATAGTGTGTTAATCAGACCCAGACCTGCGTGTGTGTGTGTGCGTGCGCAGCACGGCAACGGGTTGCATCCCTCTGGTGGTTGGTTATGTAATATCCTTCAAACTGTAAGGGTTCCAAACCAAAAAGTGGCTGTTGTAATGAAATGCCTGCAGCTATCCTCTTCTCAGGCAGCTCACCACTGCTGCAGCTACACATCAACACAACTGTAACTCTTTTTTAGATTTCATTCAAGTATTTATGCTTAATATATATTACAGAGTCCACACTCAGTAGAAATACTTGAATGAGAACTATATTCTGTCTAAAGCCTAGTATAACAAACATAAATAGTAACAACATCAATAATAATAATAATAATAACTTTATTTATATCGCACCTTTTAAAAACAGACTTTATTAAGTGCTTTGAAAGTTAAAGCAAAGCATAAATGGGATACATAGACAGTGATACAACAACAGAAAGCCAAACAGTCCTATTGAACACAAGCGAGACAAAACTAGGGAAGAATTAGGATAAAGTTTAGACCAGAGGACAAATTCTGCAAGATGCAGGACACATAATGTCAATATAAAAGAATACAAAGAAAAAGACCAAAAACAACAACAGAAGCAATAAAACCACAAATAAAAGGAAATAAAATAAATGAAAAATGAATGAAAAAGGTAAAATAAATAAAAAGATGACATCACATAAAAGCAAGTCTATAAAAACGGGGTTTTAAGAAGTAATTTAAAAGAAGTCACTGAATCTGGAAAAGTAGCCTATACTCATAGTGAAGATGAGTGAAAAGTTTAAGTTTGTTTATTATTCCTTTAAAGTTTCATTTTATCTGAGCAGCCTGAGTGAGATGATAAAGATACTGAGAAAGAAAAGACAAACTCTGTTCCTCTCTCTCAGTTGCTGGGTGATTACGACAAAGTGAAGACCGTGTCCTCGGGGTCCGACTGTGTGTGTCGCTGTATTGTTCGACCAATCAAACGCTCTGACTGCAGCCGCATCCTTAACGACGACCTGGCATCGCCATCCCAGGATTTTTACACCGTGGAGACGATCACCAAGGGAACGGATTGCAAGAAGTGTGTGTGCATGGCTCCGCCTTCAGCTGTCAACCCCTGTGAGGGAGAGTTCAGGTTCAAAAAACTACAAGAGGCCAGCAAAGACGACATTAAGGTAGAAACACAAACACAATTTCACCCTCACAGTTTTTCTGGTGGTTACTAGTAAATTATTTCTTGAAGCAGCGTGAAGTTTTGAACTTTTAATTCCTGTAAACCTGATCAAAGTTTTTTTCTTTTTCTTTGTCCTTCTTTAATCCCTCTGTATCATTTTTCTCTTTAGCTGGCAACTATTATTGACCTGCTGGAGGGCTCTCTGTATGGAATGGACTTGTTAAAGCTCAACTCTATCACAACCAAGCTGCTGACCAGGGTGGACAACATGGAGAAGGTAAACGCACACAGCGACATATGTACATCAACTCCTGGTTTTTACCCACATGTAGCTTATATATAAGGTGTTCCATGGAGGAAATATAACTCCAAACTCGCTTAAAAAATCTGCTCTCCATAAGGAGGAATGTAACAGGGTGGTGCGTGGGAAATTGAGGCTGTTAGGCTTTCCCTGAGCCAGTCTGTTCAAGGCAGGATTATCGGGCTGTCATGCTACCTTGCCATTCTGTATGACGCTCGCGGAATGGGGGGGCAGACTTGCCTCACCATTAAGCCGCAATGGGAAGTAGTAACAGCGCCAGGACAGTGTCTGTTTAAACAGGACATCCAGCAGGACGGGACCATGGGTGGCAGGGGTGTGACGTTTTTACATCATGTTATGTGGGCAACCCACTGTAACAGATACGGGAGAGGTCAAACTTGTTATTTCTTTGGTCAATAAGTAAAAACAAAAAAATTCCAGCGCACACTGTTGCAAAAGTTAAAAAGCCTAATAAATGAACTTGATGCCTACGCATCTGTAAGTGAATGTGTGTACTGCTTAGGATGGACTGTTTATGTACTATCATCATGTATGTGTACTCCAGGCTATTGCCCGTAATTTTACTGAGAGAGCAAGAGAGAAAGAACGTGCGAAGGAAAGAGCAAAAGAAAAAGAGAAAGAGAAGAAGGCCCAGCAGAAAAAAAAGAAAGTGACTGACTTGGAGCGTGCAGGACAGAAAAGTGGAGCAGCTGCCTATGCCAACAAGCAGGTACAAACCATCTGAAAGTTTGTGTCCAACATATCAGACGCAAAGACTCCCACATCATATCTATTTCCAAATAACATATTGTCATCTCAACTAAAATGTCCATACTTTTCAGAAATTAGATGGAATGTGCTTGTTCTGTTGCAGAAGACATATGAGAGCACACTGAAGAAGAACCAACAGCAAGATGGTCTGGAGCAACCACAGCCAGCCAGGAATAAGACAGGAACTCAAAAGCCAATCAAAGAGAAGCCAGAGTCAAAGCAGCCAATCAAAGATAAACCAGAGCCAAAGCAACCAATCAAAGACAAACCAGAGCCAAAGCAGCCAATCAAAGACAAACCAGAGCCAAAGCAGCCAATCAAAGACAAACCAGAGCCAAAGCAGCCAATCAAAGACAAAATCAGAGCCAAAGCAGCCAATCAAAGACAAATCAGAGCCAAAGCAGCCAATCCAATCAAAGACAAACCAGAGGCAACACAACCAATCAAAGACAAACCAGAGGCAACAACCAACCAATCAAAAATAAGACAGAGCCAACGCAGCCAATCAAAGAGAAGTCCGGTATGGTCATCAGGGGTGTGACCTTTTACAAAGCAGAGGAGCAGAGCTACAAGGAGGAGGATGAGGAAGATGAGAAAAGTAGAGGAACAAACAGTAAGTCTGACATATCCTTATTGGGTGTTAGAGCACGGTGAAGGCAACATTGACTGAACATTAATTGACATCAATGACTGATTGCTATGGCAAATTTGTTAGCAATTGAAGCATACAGAGCAACTTTAACACTGATTTGGCATCAAGAATCATGCTCATTTGTTTTTTGAGCATTTGATTTATGTAAATCCAATACTGACTCTCTTTTAGCCCTGTTTTTTTTGTCTCTACCATCTCCTGAGTAAAATATCTGGCTTGAGTTGTGGTGAACTGTTGGGTAATGATTCTCTGTAGGTCAATAATTACATGTCATGATCCATTGGTCCAAAAATATTGATGATAGCCCGGTTGTGGTTGCAGGTCATATCCATAACCTCCCGGGGACAATCGTGTTAAGGTCTCCGCAATCTTATGATACAGTCTTCTGAAATATATCATTCACTGCAAAACTTTGATTACTTTAGTGGTAGCAAAACTGACAGCTCTGGCGGGCAGATAGAATCATCTGGAAAAAATAATTCAACACAAACCCGTGCTCTCTTTTATCTTATTCCTCCAACCTTGTATTGCAACTGCTGCACAGCAACTTCCAGTAGTTCTGTCTTGTCTAATCTAGTTCCTATTTTGCTTCTTTACAGCAACTCCTACTGCCACCAAGAGTCCAGGACTTTCAACCACACAACTACACTTTCAGGACCTGTCAGAGAGACCTAGCAGTCCTGCACCTACCCAGCAACCAACAGCTCCCCTGACTACCACACCAGTTCTCACCACTACAACCACACCAGTTCCCACCACTACAACCACACCAGTTCCTACCACTACTACCACACCAGTCCCCACCACTACAACCACACCAGTCCCCACCACCACCATCAAACCCACGACTGAGTTAACTACTAACATTCCACCAACAACTCCAAAACCAATGACAACCAAAATGACAACTACTCCCCTCCAAACTACGCTTCAGCCTTCCCAGCACGCCCACCAGCACACCACCGCACCCTCAGATACCATCATAGGTCCACCCATTGATGCGTCACCCACAGCAGTGTCTCGGCCAGGATTCAGAACCCGGCTAGTATGGACGGAGAGCCCCGCTGACCAACCAAAGACCACAAAGAAACCTGGTAGCGATTCATACAGTACAGTAGTTTATCTGGTAGTGAGTGAGCATATTTTAGGATTTTTATCATTACAGTAATTAAAACATGCTAATTGTGTTATATAGTCTTGATTCACAGTGTCATATTTATCTGTGTTTTTGTAGCAGTGTAAGGACACAGTAGCCAGCATCTCTGAACCAGTCCAGCACAACTCTTTCGGCAGTAGAGATGGATCCTGGATGAGAGATGCTCGCGGCCATGGCAATGTCATCTACCTTACCAATGGTCACTATGGCAACAATCTCCTGGAGTTCAGAGACATGGACACCTTCAAATCGGGTATAAGATTTGTTTGTTGGTGTGTGGGTGTGTAGAAGATAATGAACCCATAACTTGTTTCCAATCATGCCAAGCCATCAAGCCGTGTCCAGTTTAAACAGTTTACATGAGGGGCCTAGCCATGTGTGCCACTATTAGCATGCCATAGCTTAACTAATGGCATACTAGCAAAAAGTATACAAGAGAGTTTTCCACACACTCACTTATTTGTGGTGGCCCACCACAACAGCATCTGCCACTATGTATTAATTTTATAATGTTGGCGCTGGAGTGTCCATTAGGAGTACTAGGTATCAAACAAACGCCATCTCTCTGTTCCAAAAAGTAGCTCGAAAGTCAAGAGCGCTCACTCTGCAGGAAAATCGGGGGTCCAAAACTGTCCTCAGAAGTACACTGCACAGAGAAAAACAACTGCTCCACTTGATGTAATCGTAGTTGACTGAGGGTCTTTAACTGATGATTTAAATCTCCAGCTTTCAAAGGGGCAGCCCAAGCAAAAACACTTACTACTATTGGATGTATGGATCACACCTGGATATGCAGTCGTGATTACACATGTTCTGAAGGTCATGGTGTGGTTTGTGAACCTGACCAGCTGCATCTATGTGTTCTGTGTGCTCTTCCCGCTCAGGTCAGGCAAGTAACTCATACAAGCTGCCCTACAGCTTCACTGGAACAGGCCACGTGGTGTATAATGGAGCTTTCTACTACAACCGTGCCTTCAGCAGGGACATCATCAGATATGACCTGAGACACAGATACGTAGCTGCCTGGACCACACTGCATGATGCTCTACTGGAGGAGCAAGCTCACAGGACACAAACTGAAGTAAGACCCATGGTATACTTAATGTGAGAGTGGTAGCTGCGATTTAACAGTACAAGACGCACCTCATGATGATTTACTAGTGGGATATACACTGGGGACACTTTGAGGGGTCATAACAGGTCAGAGTGGGGAACAAAAACACTACAAATCACTACAGAGTTCAAAAGGGCAAATAGCAGGAGTAGAAACAAGTGCTGTAGTTTTGTTCTTTGTTCATTTCAATTCATATTTCACCTGAAATATCTCAAGACTTTACCCTGATTAAAGTTTTAAAAAATTATTTAAAGGAATAGTTATACATTCTGGGAGCACATCTATTTTATTTTGGTTCTGGGCGTGAGATGAGTAGATCAATACAACTCTCCATTTTTGTGAATTAAGCACAGAGTTGCAGTTTTGAAGATGTTCGTTAGCTTAGCAAAAAGGCTGTGGAAGCATTGGGAATCAGCTAGCATAGCTGTCTTTAAAGTTCAATAAAACCCCTGACTCAAAAGCTCACTTATTTACATTTGTATTAGGGGTCGACCAATACTGGTTTTTCAGGGCCGATAATGATACCGATTATTAGTAATTAATGAGACTGATAATCGATATTTGGAACCGATATACATTTACAATAAAACTGTAATCTTTCTGTGAATATTTAGAATTTGTAATATAACAAACTCCCAACACAAAATACGTTTATATGTCTTTAACAAATGTTTAATCAAGGCTGAAATGTTCAACATCATATACAGCAAGTTCCCAGCAACTTTTTTTATAAAGTTTTTTTATAAAATCTAAAAAAAAAAAAAAAATTTTAATAATTAATAAAAAAAAATTAAGTAAATACATAAAGAAATAAATTAAGAAAAATTAAAATAAATTACTAATATAATAAATAAGTAAATTTGAAAAAAGCTCCCTGAGGTTTTACAAAGTAAAACTTCCTCCCATGCTGACACTTTCTTTGCATTTTTTAAATGATTTTATCGGCAATCATTGAAATAAAATACCGATACAGCTAATCGGCAAAACGCTAACTATCGGCCCCAGTAATCTGCCAGGCTGATAATCTTTCAACCTCTATTTTGTTTCTTGTGTGTTGAACCCTTTGAAACCTGAAGCAACCCCAAGCAACCAAAATGGAAGAAATCAGTAGATTTAGATTTTTTTTTTTAAATAGGTAGGGGAAAATGTCTTGGGAAAAAAAGCTAGAGAAAAACTAGATTTATAATTATCAGAATTCCATATAATTACATATTTACAAATTTACAAATTACTATAATTTCTAAAGCACTTTTTCCAGGTCATTTCCTTTCTTTTTTGTTTTTTTTCATTAACTTTTTCTTTTCATTTAATTTTGTTGAACTTTTTACTAATTTCTTCAAGGTCATTTTCTTTTTTTGTTCTTTTTTTAGTGTAAAATAGCCTAGTAAAAAAAAAACTCGATAATTTTCCTAGTTACATATAGAGTTTTTGTTACAGATTATTTAAATAATTTCTAAGCACTTTTTAGGTAATTTCCTTGTATGTTTATTCTTTAAGCTAAAAATACAGATTTTAAGTGTAAAGGTAACAAAAGCTTAAAGTATGAATGAGTTTTAGTCTTAGATGTTTGGCCCTCTGTAAGTTACAGCAAGTTTGATATTTCACAGGTGGAGTTTGCTGTTGATGAGTCGGGCTTGTGGCTGCTCTATCCCGCTCTGGACACTGAGGGGTTCCACCAGGAAGTCATCCTGCTGATCCACCTCCGCCCCCGAGACCTGCAGCCAATACAGAGCTTCCGCACAGGCCTTCGGCGTGGTCGCTACGGAAACAGCTTCCTGGTTTGCGGCGTGCTTTATGCAGTGAACAGTATGGAGCACCGCTATGCTAATGTGACGTACGCCTTTGACACACACACTCTCACACACACCGTGCCGAGCCTGGCGTTCACGAACATGCACGCGCACACGTCTCAGCTGGCTTACTGCCCGCTGGACAAGAAACTGTACGCATGGGACAACAGTCATCAGATGACGTATGATGTCGTCTTTGCTTATTAGCACAGTGAATGGACACACAGATGAAAAAAATGAATGGAGGACTGAGAGTTGGCATTTCGCACATCCAGGAGGTTCGAACAAAGCTGAGAGCATAATAACTAAACAGATCTTGTATTGATGCTTTATTTCTAATTGACTGTTAGACTGCTCAGTCTAACTGAATGTGTTTTTATATTGACCTCAGCTGCTGCTTTGTCTCACACACCCAATACAATATTAGCAAGAACAGCACTTAACTCACAAGAAGTCAGAAAACAAGTGGAAATATATAAATTTGGAAAAAGACAAAACCCCAGGGGTCATATGAATGAATGTAAATAAATATATTCACGTCTTTATTTCTCCATATGGAAAGTTCCTTTCCCTCTGCACATCTGACTGCAATGCAGAAATCACCGTACAGCTGCCACTCCCAAAACTAAAGGGTAACTTTTGCAATTTTCAAACTGGAACCATATTTTTCCATGTTTTTCTATCTAAGTGACTGATGTGAACATCATGATTTTAAACTGGTCCACTATTAAGAAAGAGGGCTGCAGCCCCCAATTTAAGCACATGGAGCATTTGTGCACTGTCACAGTACATCCATTTAAAATGGTTATTTTTGCCACAGACAGACACTGGTTGTTATTATTGTCTATAGTGTCCCTCTACCTTTGGCTTGATTTACCGTTGTTTAAATCTCGCTTAAGAAGAAGTTCTAAAATCAAGGTTATAGTGATTGTAGTGATCATTGTAAACCCAATATCTAAAGACGACATTGAGGGAGTTTCCCCAAATTTGGTACAAACATCCACTTGGGCTCAAGCAGTAAACTAATTAGAATCTGCTGGTTAAAGGTCAAGATGACGGTGGCCTCATAAAACATGTTTTGGACATAACTCAAGAATTCATACACTTAAATTCAATAGAAATGTCTCATAGGAGATGAAGTCCTGACATTTTATATCCAAGAGGTCAAAGGTCAAATGTGGCATCCTATTTTCTGCAAAAACACTTTTCTGGCCATTACTCCAAGTCATAACTCTGATTGTAGAGATCTTCTGTGCTGCCAGCGGGAAGATGTGTGTGCAGCAGAAAACTGTAAGTGCAAGTTGAGCGGTGCGCAGGGGCATACAACTGCTCATTGGTTATTGTAGTTTCTCGTTTGTCTGCTTAGCGTGTTGTATATTTACCTTCGCTCCTGTTCAGTTATGTTCTTATCATAAGGTTTTAGTACAGGTGGGAACAGGAATGGACGCTCTCACCCTGATATGGTCAGTGCTTCTTCTACCATCCAAGTAAGACTAGCACTTGCTTAGACAAAGTTGATTTCAACTGCTTTACAGCAAGTTTGCCTTTTTGTTTTGTTAATTTATAATAAAAATGTCAAAAGTTTCTTTGTCTTTGGTTCTCTTCAGTCTGTCCTGTGCATGTCCAGCCTGCTGTGGACACCATTCCTGAGGCTGATTTAGTTTTCCTGGAAGCAGCAGAGCCACTGGAAAGATCCCATGGTGGAAAATAAGCCCCAGCCAGATGCTGGTAAACCTCCAACTGGTAACGCTCAGGACACAGACCAGACCCTCTGCATGTTAGTGAGTCTCACATGAATTCCTTAAAAAAACACTGACTGGAGTTTGATAAGATTTTCACCACAGATAGCACCTTTCCAGATAGCACTGTGCAACACCCTCCTCTTATGATACATCCTTGATTAAAAGAGTTCAACTGAAAACAGGTGAAAACGCAGACCCTGGGGAGCACAGAGATCTAAAGAATTCTGAATCAAGAGCCAGAGCTAATTTGGTAAAAAAAAAAGGGGAGAGCCATTTTCATTCCAGCTCTTCAGATCAGATTAGTCCAAATGGACTAAAATAATTAAAATATTTTAGGGCAGCACCTAACGATTATTTTTATAAAGATTATTTTTTCGATCAATCGAATAATCTATCGATTTTTTTTAAATTGATCTAACTATTATTTTTTATTACTCGATTAATATAACAACAAATATACTAAAAATAACATTTTAAAACTTGTCATACACTGCAGGTCATTATTCCCCAACAAAAATAGCCCAGTCTGAACTGGTAATCTGTGTTTTACAGTCTGATATGAAGTCTCTCCAAAATAAAATAAATGTAAAAAAGTAAAAGGAATGTAGTGCAATCTACATTTAGCAATCTAACAGATACATAAATAAAACAATGTAAAATTCAAGTCACTTAATGAGGAGTAACAAAACAGTTACTCTTTGTTACAGTAACAAGCCTCAAATCTAGCAGTCCAACAAAACATTTTACAGTAAAATTAGTGCAATTTGAATAACACTAAAAGTTTTCTCAAACAGAAATAACTATAACTAGTCCGTTCTTTCTGCATCAAAATAGTCCAGTCTTAACTGGACCTTAAGGCATACCTGCTGCCTGCTGATATGAGTGCTGTATTTTCATATTTATAGGCACATATTCCACTCATTTATGAGGTTGTGCGAGCTCCTGCACAGCTGACAACCCCATCCCGTAAAAGTTTCAAAATAAAATGCATTGTATTAGCAACTGATGGCATTCTGTCCACAGAGACAGTCAGGGGGCTTTTGTTTTGAAAGGGAAGCAAGGAAGTTGAGGTAAAACAAACATCTTTGTATTTCCTCATCTCTGTGACAGAGAGACTTTAAACTGCGGCACAAAGTGGTATAGAGTCAACAAACGTGAGCGTCACGTGTTAAAAAACGGCAAGGATCTGTTTCTCCAGATGTACTGCAGCTGACACGCAGCTCAGACGCGCCTGACAAGCGCTGCTCGGGCGAGCAGTGTGCACGCTCTAACTTGATACACAAGTGCTGAGACAAAAAACAACACGCTCGGCGCTGCTCACACTCTCACGAGGCGCACCGTGTGAAATGGTGCGACGCGTCCATTATGACGACGCATCGCCCCAGCCCTAAAATATCTATAACAATGCCATGTTTTTAATGCAGGCGAGCACACTGGGAATTAATAGCTCCACTTCAAGGTCTGGTTTATGGGCCCTCTGCTGCGGTCCTGCAGCTTCTGACACGTGCGTGCTAATGGACTCACCAGAGAAGTTAACCTGGTGCACTCAAACCTTCAGAGAAAATATTAATCGTAAAATAACTCCTCATCTCAGTGGCACAATCGTACTTGCACTGTGTTTTTGCAGCAGCTGCAAATAATAAGATGCAGTTCACCTAAAGTACCACTCAAATTCAACTATAGTGAAGAGAATGTTTCAGACAAAATGATTCCAAAATATACAAACAACACAAACAAATTACAAATGCACGACTTAAAGCAGGAATGTTCCAGTAAAGCCGACTGGAGATGACATCAAAAGTTATATAACCGTCATGTTTATGTGTGTGTGTGTGTGTGTGTGTGTGTGTGTGGGGGTGCGGGGGTGGGGTGCACGTGTGTATATGTCTGTGTGTGTGTGTGTGTGTGTGTTGCATGTGTGTGTGGTAAGTGACCACCTAGCAGGATGTAGAAGAAAGGCTCCCATTCATATCAACTGACTTACCAAGCTGAATGTGTGTCTGTGTGTCTGTATTTGTGTGTGTGTCAACTGTCTTTAAACCACTTGGTTCAAATGTCTACATGAGGACCACACACACACACACACACACACACATACTTTACAAAACACAGTCGTATCTGTCCAAGTTTACAGAGCCAAATGTCTGGTTTACAACACACACACACACACACGCACACACGCGCACACACACACACACACACACACTGCATAATGTCTGGTTTCAAGATAGCAGCGGTATCTGCATACACATTCCTGACTACCACTGGGCTTCAAATCTGTACAAAGAAAGAAAAAGAAAGGGAGAGAGAGAGAGGAGAAAGATCGAGACCGTTAGTGTGCAGCAGATTATGGAAGACATGAGAAGAGATGACAAAAAAATCTGCTAAAGTAGTCTGTTTAAAGGATGGAATGACAAATAAAAAAGTAAAAATGGTAGATTAAAAAAGCCGTAAGGAAAGACAAAGAAAAGAGAAAGGGAAAGATAGATAATGAGAGAGATGTATGTAGAGGTCAAATGTCAGAGGAGGGATGAACAAATGCCAAAATAATCTTGTTTTGTCACTCCAGGTTTCTCCACTTTAGTTGAACTTAAATTGCAAACTGACAAGACAATACAAGAATCAGATATTCATATGTCTTAAACATACAATCAGAACATAGAATCCTAATGTTTGGGAGTATAATTGCAAAATGATCCTCACAGATCAAATCAATGATTAATGATGATTGGAAATAGTTAAGGCCTTTACCCATGGGGCACCTTTCTTTATTGTGTAATAAATTCACATCAATTCATTTTTTCAAAATTTTTGAGTATGCAGCAGAAAAGCAATAACAACTTTGTGTTGATTATCTGTCAACCCCTTTTTAACTTTTTACTACAAACTTGAGCATGCTACTTTGGATGACAATATAGAATGTCATTTTTCTGCTCTTTTTCACTGATACACAGTATGACATTTTATGCTGTATTAAATGAAGTGCTATGCTCTGACTTTATTTAATGCAATTTCGAACTACATACTATACCGTGACTGTTTTCTGCTGTTTTAATGCAGATTTGAACGACTTGCTATACAATTATTTTTTGATGGTATTTTGGATGATATAGAATATTATCTAGTTTCATTACTTTTTTGGAAAACATACTATAGTGTATGTGTATACTATGCTATGACTTTTTATGCTATTTTGACAACATACCATAGAATGAATAAATTGTGCAATATACCTTAATATGACCTTATTATGCTATTTTGGATGACACAAAATACCTAGTCATTTTTTTACAATTTTGGAGGACATATTATATTATATATGTGTATGCCATATACTATACATATTGTACTATATATGTATATACCATGTACTAAACATTTTTTAAAATTATATACTATGCTATGATGTTTTCAGAATTTTTTGGACGACATGCTATACTATGATGTTTTCATGCATTTTTGAACGATTTACTATACAATGACTTTTTTATGCCTTTTTGGGACGACATGCTATACTATGATGTTTTTATGCATCTTTGGACAACATACTATACTATGATGTTTTTATGCATTTTTGGACGACATACTATACTATGATGTTTTTATGCATCTTTGGATGACATAAAATACTATGATGTTTTTATGCATTTTTGGACAACATACTATACAGTAATCTGTAATTTTTTTAGGTCATTCTTGTGGTCCATACTGATCTTACCAGCCAGCTTATCATCCTCCATAGTTGACTTCATGTTGAAAGTGCAGGCCGAAAAATGTCCAAAAAAACAGCTGAAAACCACTTAGTATACCATATCGAGACAGGTCATAGTATAGTATGTCAAAAAAAACCAGCCAGAAACACAATAAAGCACGTTGAAAAATCGACCGAAAACTACATAGTATAGCATGTCATAATATAATACACTATGATGTTGTGATCATTTTTTGAACAACATACTATAATATGACATTTTATGCATTTTTTCAACAACATAAACTATGACGTTTTAATCTTTTTTTTCAGATCTGGTCTCATTGATAGCGGAGGTATGGAGGAGTACAGGGCTACTGTTGGAGTGTTTGCTGACTGTAATGACAACCATCTGCAGCTCAGCATCTCCAAAACTGAGGAGATGAGGCGGAGGAGATGGTTGTAGACCTTGGGAGAAAGAGGCCCAAACCAGTCCCAGTTGACATTAGGGGTACTGAAGTGGAGCTTGAATTCAGCTACAGATACCTGGGGGTGCAGCTTGACAACAAGCTGGACTGGAAGACCCAGATGGAGGCTCTGTACAAAAAAGGCCAAAGCCAACTGTACTTTTTAAGAAAGCTGAGGCCCTTTAACATCTGCAGACCCCTGCTGTGCACGGTCTACCAGTCTGCTGTGGCCAGTGCTTTGTTCTTTGGTGTAGTGTGCTGAGGAGAGGGTGCTCGTACAGCCGACAAAAACAACAAACTGATTAACAAGGCAGGCTCTATTGTTGGCTCTGAACTGTATTCCATTCAGCAGGTGGAATAGAGGAGAATGCTCTAAAACTAAAGAGCATTATGGAAAATCCCACCAACCCCTTCCACACCCTTGCAGGTGTTTCGGCAGAGCACATACAGCCACAGGTTGATTCCACCAAGATGCAAGTCTGAACACTGCAGGAAGACTTTCCTGCCTGCTGCCATTAGACTTTTTAATGCCTTAAAATAACCATTGCTTTAAATTACTGCATTCTTTTACACTGAAACTTTATTCACTGCAAAGTATTTATTATTAAGTAGGATATGTTTCTTAGAATTGAGGATTATAAGAATTTGTCATACAGTATTTATTTATGAGTTAATAATTACATATATATATATACACATATACAAACACACACACACACACACATATATGCTTTAATATATGCTTTTTTGTTAACAACATAAATGTAACAAATGTAATTTCATGTTAGATTAATAAAGAATCTAGCTATCTAGCTATCAGTCTATGAATTTTATGAATGACATGTTATAGTCAAGTCAAGTCAAGTTAATTTTATTCATAGAGCCCATTATCACAAAACATGGTTTGCCTCAGAGGGCTTTACAGTGTACGACATCCGTCTGCCCTTAGACCCTCACATCACCCCAAAAAAAAAACTCCCGAAAGAGAACCCCTGAAACCGGGGGGAAAAAAAGGAAGAAACCTCAGGAAGAGCGGCAACTATGATGTTTTTATGCATTTTTGGACAACATACTATACTACGACATTTTTGGAAAACATACTATACTTTGATGTTTTTGTGGCATTTGGGGTCTTTTTTCACAACATACTATACTATAATGTTTTTAGGTCATTTTTGTGGTCCTTACTGATCTTACCAGCGAACTTTTCATCCTCCACAGTTGACTTAACATCGAAAGCACACAATATAAGGCCGACAAATGTCCAAAAAACAGCTGAAAAGCACTTAGTATAGCATGTTGAGACATGCCACAGTATAGTATGATTAAAAAACGGCCAAAAGGGGGTGCCTGGTGGCTCAGTGGACAGAGCTGGCGGATACGGACTTCATCCTATCCGGACTCGTGGCTAAGTTGTAATAAAATGTAAGAATGATGAATGTAAGAATAATTTTTTAAGGAGTACTGCAGGGCAATTTATTGTGTGAGTTTCAGGTTTAATCAGACTTAGAAGGAATTATTTAGAAACATGAGGACTCTCCCTGTCTCATCCAGCCACTCGCGCTGAGCTCTCATTATTATTACCAGGGGCAGATGTAATGTTTATAGGGCCTGGGGTCACAAGCACATGACCTTATTTTTGTCCCTTCCTCTAACTGGGAATATTGGCAGGCTGTTGGCAGCTATAGGAGAAGTGGGCCTACTCAAAAGCTTTTAATTCCTGAGTAAAATGATTAATAGCACAGAAGTTAAAGTCAGAGTCCTGCAGTCAGGAGAGGTTGGCCTATTATCAGCACAATATGCTTAAATTTACCTAAAGTTTTTTTAAGATGGAGCTTTAATTTTCATATAATGCTGGAAGGTTTAACAAATAATAAGAAATCATATGCTAATTACACGCTAAGACACCATGGTCACATGAAACTGTGTTAGTGAACTATGAGTACAAAAAAAACAAACCACAAAAAAAGCAAAATAATCATTCATTAATCGTAATCGAGGTAAAAATATTCAATTAATCCTGATTCTGAATTTAGGCATGAGGTGCGGACCTTTGCTGGGAGGGAATTTTAGCAAGCAGGACCCCTTTGAATTTTAATTGAAAGCTGGTATAGTATGTCATCCAAAAATGCAAAAAAACGTCATTGTGTAGCCTGTTGCTGAAAATGTCATAAAAATGTTATAGTATAGTACAAAAACCCCCACAAAACTTCATAGTATAGTATGTCGTTCAAAAAATGATGACTGCCAATTATGAATATGAATTTGGTACGACTGATGGAACCAAGCCAGTTTTAGGATGGGTTAGTTATTGTTGTTGACATTTGTTAGAAAAAACAAATCAATGGAAATGGAAACATACTGATAAAAAATATAATGTTGATGATGCTCCCATTTTTTTGTGAATTAAGTTTTTGCTATATTCACAGAATTCTAGTGAGGCATTTAGGGGAAACTAAGAGGTCAAGAGGTTTTGGAGGATTAAATATATTGTTTGTATATGATATGAAATGAAACGCAGAGACTTCAGCTTCCAGCCAGACCTTGATGCTGTAAGAGAGGAAACACTAGAAAGCAGCGGAGAGGGGAGTGATGAAGAGAGAGCATGCAGAGGTGAAGGGAGGAGGAGAGTGGTGGGAAATATGACGAGCGGAGAGGAAAGGGAGAAGCCGAGATGAGAGGTAGGGAGACAGGAGAGAGAGCTGATGAGTCTCCCAGACATTATTACAACATCTGGTTTGTTACTCTGAGCGTCGCAGACAGACAGAGAAAAAAAATGCCAGTGAAATATGGACAGACTTGGTTTTGTTGTGGTTTGTACAAAATGCTGGGAGTATCAGAAAATGACAAGCGGCTCAGGTAGCTCATAGGGCTGTAAAAGTGAAGAATTGTCAGAAAGCATAAAAGAGCTGGAGGTTAGACGGTGCTCAATCACACTTCAATCACACACACTGGAAAATAAATTTAGTTTGCCGTGCCTGTCTGCAACCAGAGTTTGGAAATGTTATTAGAAAAAGAAACACAGAAATAACTCATTCTGGAAGAGGTCTTGCATGAATGTGCAAATACTGCACAGACAGACTCCCACAGTTCCCTGCCAAAAGTCTTTTACATTCTTTTCAATAATGACCAAGAAAAATCACCTTTCCTGTAAGTCTGATCACAGCAGCAGATCTCTGCAGTAGAGATCCCCGTCTTGCTCTCCCATAAGTCCACACACAGAAACCGCAGAGTCCTAAGGTCGGGGGTTTACGTGTGACTCACATCCTCCATTGTGTCACTGCTTTGCTCTCCTGCTGTTAACTCTTCATTGGGTTACAGGAAGTAGGTTAATCAAAGTCATCTTGTGTTCTGGTGTGGACAATAAGCAAGCCAGAGTGTCAGACATCCACATAAAAGCTCTGATTATTTATGATGCAACTAACTGATCCAGACGTCAACATCTGCTGTATGAATATGATGTCATTTTCTCCAAAGGCAGTCTGGACGTCTCCATCCCAAAGTGCTTCTTTTTGAGCAGGAAAATGAGAATGATAAACACGTTCTCATCCCAAGTCGTCACATGTTGCCGCTTTGCAGTGGACCTACAGGTCTGCATATTGCACTCTTGGTGTTCTCCTCCTTCTGCTGTTGATTTTCCGAGATAACATAAGCACATGGTGGGATTACGTTGCACTTGATTATGTTTCGGCAACAAAAGCACATGGTAGCCAATGCTAGGATGTCAACAAATGCAATTGCTTCTACAAATGAAGGAGGCACATGGTAAGCAGAGCTTTGATTGGGCCCAAAAATGAGGCCCTATTCTACATGAAATTGCACAGTTTCTGTCTAAGCCCAACCCACGGCTGCAGGTTTGGGACCAAGCCCAATTAAAAACCTGAATTTGTACTGTAAAAATAGGGTTATACTATATTATATTTCGTATATAAGAAATATATAAATATTTTTTAATATTAAAACATGTAATACAAGCGAGGTGCTAACTGTTCCCTTGCACCACTTCCCCTTTTTCTCTTCCTTTTGTTTGTCATCTCAAGCATGACAGGTTCAGCAAAGCAGGCTGCACCCCTCAGTGCATCTAGTATCCACAGCGATGGTGATGCAGCGACCAAATCCCGGCAGGTCAGGTCAGGCCCAACCGGTTTCGGGCAGAGAATAAAAGCTCTAATGGCTAGATGTAGAAAAAAACATCACATTCAGAGAGAAAGCGAACGCCATACTCCTGCACGAAAGTCTGCTTTGTTGGACCCATCCACTGCCCCTCCTGCCCACCCTACTTAAGTTGTAACTGGCAGCATTTCAACCTGACGGCATCCTGCCACAATTCATAAGGGTATGAGGCAGCTTTTGGTATTGCAAACTTACACCAAAAGCAATTTCAAAGCAGCTGTATTTTAAGAGTTTAGAATGAGAACAGGCTTGAACAATAGCCTGCTTAATATGCTGCAGTTTATTAGCTGACAGTTCCTGTTGAGTCAAGTCAGCACACATATAAAATGATTCAAAGTGGTCCAGGGGCACTGACTATCACAATCCTTCACACATAAATGTTTCATATTTTCAGTAACCTGGCATTGTCATAATGACATAAGAACTGAGAACAGGCGAGTCTGCAGAATCATTCAGAACATGTGGTGGGTTGTTATTTTACATGTATGTGTTCATCTTCAATTAAAGGCAACGTATTACAGGTTAATGGCTTGGGCCATCCCATTATCCAGAACTGTAGCCCCTTTTACACTGCCTGTACACTCCCTGTTTGTACAGCGAATCAGTCGCTTCCAATACAAAATGCATGGGAGTGGATTTGTTGTCAGGTGCAATCACGTATGGTGGGCACGCACCATTACAATAACAAAATGAGCCTGTCAGAGACCAAAAATAGACTTTAAGTGGTGATAAGTTGTCGGGGCGCATATGCCTCATGTGTTGAGAAAATACTAAATTTTCCCTCTTCAAACTGTAAAAGTGTGAACTAAAGGTTTTACTGCAATCTGCAAATGGAAAATCCATTTCAGTTTCATCACTGTAAGGTCTGCAGGACGGATCAGGAGACAGACAGAAGACAGAAACGAAAAACAGAAGGGTCTGATCACTAAAGTGGCATCTTTATACGAACAACACTCATTATGACCATTGAAGGAACAATTCGGGCATTGTGACAACAAAAAATAAGCCACTGAACATTTTCTGTGTTTCAAACAACATCTGGAATCACTTAGTTTTGTTAGTGCAATCACTCAGTGTCAGCTTTATTAGCAGACACACTGCTACAGACCCTCAGGAGTACTAAAGTAAGAGCACTGGCTGTCCTGGGAATCTACCAACATGTCCCTGCTCACCAGATCAGTAACTGCAAACATGTTCAATTAATTTAATGTAAAGTCACATGCCATGCACGTCTTATTCAGTGCACTTAAATCAAGGCTTTTTTTCATCCTGCACTTTTTGAGAAGGCTATAAACATAAACAAAAAACATCTGAGGAGAAAGGAGGAGGACACTTTCATGGACAGTTGAACAAAGTGCAGGAAGAGTTGTCTGCTAAGGGGAGTCCAACACCCCCAAAGGACCAGTATAAAACCACTGATTGTAGGGCTCTGTAATTTAATAATAGAATCAAGTAACTGTTTAGTCTCTGCCTCAGAGGATATATTAGTGTTAGCCAGATGTGAACAACAGCTGGGAAAAGACAGACAGGGCGCAGTATCAACAACATCTCACTGCGTTTCCAATATAATCAAAACCACAGACTTTCACATCAAATCTCACAAAACTAAAATACCATGTTTTTCACATAAAAACAGCCAGAAATGAGTATTTTCAATTTTAATTGGTGCAAAACCAATATCTTTCCTATTCATTGTCCTCTTGCCTTTGTTTTTGTGGTGCCAGGTGAGGTATAGCTACTTTGGCTGTGGTCAGTCTGATGCTCTTCTATATTTTTCTAATCCTCAGTTTTTTGTGTGTATCAAAGCTTATGTATCTTCTTCCACTGTGAACTCAACTGTTTGCAAAAAACTATTAAGACACATCAATGGGCTTGATTGTTGCACTGGATGGCATGTTCCTTTGTTACAATGGGGGAGTTGTGTCAATTTTAAGGGGCTGTTTACACTGCAACAGTTCATGTAGACTCAAAAGAAAACAACGTTTCCTTTTTCAGTAGAGCCGCTCTCGTCTAAACATGGCCTAAGTCAGCAGTGGTTGTAACGGCGCCAAAATTTTTCTGTAGAAAGAGACACCAGGCAGGACAGGACCATGGGCAGGACAGGTGTGACATGTTGACCAGGATAGGGAAAAATTGGGAAAACAATGAGGCTCAGGAGCTCCTTACCCTTGGAGCAGAGGACCAGATCAGCCGACATATAACAGGACAGTAAATGACGGCAATTGACGTGTTATGCCTTTGTTATTTTTTAAAAAGCTCTACTGATGCCCATGTGACCCCTGATTTCCACCACTTGCATGTGCGTTGCGTTACGGCTCCGCCTCGGTGCTCCCTCATCCATCAGCAGCGGGTGCCCGGCGGCGACGTTCTCCTTTAAACCTCTTTTCATTGTCACTGCCCAGGTAAATTTCAAAATTTTACATAAAAAAGCATTTTGTGCTGCGATGGTAAATAAATAAAATAAATATACAATATTATAATGATAATAATAAAAATAATGATAAATAATAATAATAATAATAATAATAATTTATTTTAAATACAATCTGCGCCTCCGACTGGCTAATCTCCCTCAGACTGGCTGTCTCTGGATGAGAAGCCGGTCCGTCGGTGCGGCAGCTTTGCTGATTCAGGTGGCTTCGACTATATGTGCCAGCGCTCCGTCCAGCAATATTACTTTACAAAGTGTTACAAATGTTTACTTTGTGGCCGAGTGGTTAAGGCGATGGACTAGAAATCCATTGGGGATCTCCCCGCGCAGGTTCGAATCCTGCCGACAACGCGAGGCACTTTTGAGCAGCGGGTGCCCGGCGGCGACGTTCTGCTTACACCCTTTTCCTCGTCACTGCCCAGAAAAATTACGAAATTTTCAACAAAAATGCAAAATGTGCGGCGATGGTGGTATAGTGGTAAGCATAGCTGCCTTCCAAGCAGTTGACCCGGGTTCGATTCCCGGCCATCGCAGTCCCTCGCTTCGAGCGGAAAGTACACTGGCCTCGCTTTTGTAGGCAGTAAGGCAGCAAATGCCCTACTCTTCTACAGTGATTGGTGTCAAAGTGCTGCAAGAAATCGAACCAGGTTATACTTCCAGCCGTTGCAGTCAACAGCTTTTAAGGCAGTGTACAAAGTTGACCTCAATTCTTGTGGCCAGATTGCTTCTTCTGTCACCCAGGCACCGGCTACACAAACACTGCGCGTGCACCGGGGGATGTAGCTCAGTGGAAGAGCGCATGCTTTGCATGTATGAGGCCCCGGGTTCAATCCCCGGCATCTCCAGCAGGTATTATGGAAAGACGAAAAACGGTGGCTCTGTTTGGCGAGGCACTCCTGGTAAAGAAGTGAGACAATCAGACTCTGTCAAAGCACGCACTGCAGAGCACAAAGTGGGCTTGCAACAAAGCCACTATGTGACGTTGACGTGCGCTTAGTAAGAGCGTGTTTTCTCTCAGCTGTGGAAGAGGGTTCTAAACATTGGGGAAAGTTGCTCACTAGCCACGCTGTGGGCTGTGGCTAAGGCAATGGATTAGAAAAGCCTCTGGGGCTTCCCTGCGCACGTTTGAATCCTGCTGACAGTGGCCCTTACTTTTGAGCTGTGGGAGCCCCCCATTGATAACTTTGGAGACAATCCCGCACCTACTGACACGTTCAAGGTGCCACGTGCGGGTCTGGAAGCTGACAAAGTGATGCTACAGAAGCCGCAACTAGGATAAAATCTGCACCTCCGACTGGCTGTCTCTGGACGAGAAGCCGGTCCGTCGGTGCGGCAGCTTTGCTGATTCAGGCGGCTCCGGTTATGAAACAGAGGGGTCGTCTGCCGTTCGTAAAAAAAAAAAAAAAACCTGACCCAGCTTTGCTGCGGTAGTGCACGGCGTCACCCGCAAAGCCGCTGCGGTGGGCCATCAATTACGTGCCAGCGCTCCCTCCAGCAATATTACTTTTCAGCTGCGGTGCTGTGTTACAAATGTTTACTTTGGTGAAGCAAGATCAAATTGTTGTGGTCACTTTCCAGAGTTGTAAAATGGACTTCCTGGACCACATTGTAACATGCAACGAGTGCCTGACGCGACCCGCCCCCCTTGATGCAGCCATCTTGCACATTTTGAATGCAGGGCTCTTTTCAGTCTCAATGCCCAGGGAAAGTGCCGACTGTGCAGTACATGGCTTCGTGCGCAGCCGTGCTGGTCTCGGGGGTCGGTCGGCTGTGCCGTTTCTGGTTGTCGTGGCCGAGTGGTTAAGGCGATGGACTAGAAATCCATTGGGGTCTCCCCGCGCAGGTTCGAATCCTGCCGACAAACGCGAGGCACTTTTGAGCAGCGGGTGCCCGGCGGCGACGTTCTGCTTTACACTCTTTTCGTCGTCACTGCCCAGATAAATTTCGAAATTTTCAACAAAAATGCAAAATGTGCGGCGATGGTGGTATAGTGGTAAGCATAGCTGCCTTCCAAGCAGTTGACCCGGGTTCGATTCCCGGCCATCGCAGTCCCTCGCTTCGAGCGGAAGTACACTGGCCTCGCTTTTGTAGGCAGTAAGGCAGCAAATGCCCTACTCTTCTACAGTGATTGGTGTCAAAGTGCTGCAAGAAATCGAACCAGGTTATACTTCCAGCCGTTGCAGTCAACAGCTTTTAAGGCAGTGTACAAAGTTGACCTCAATTCTTGTGGCCAGATTGCTTCTTCTGTCACCCAGGCACCGGCTACACAAACACTGCGCGTGCACCGGGGGATGTAGCTCAGTGGAAGAGCGCATGCTTTGCATGTATGAGGCCCCGGGTTCAATCCCCGGCATCTCCAGCAGGTATTATGGAAAGACGAAAAACGGTGGCTCTGTTTGGCGAGGCACTCCTGGTAAAGAAGTGAGACAATCAGACTCTGTCAAAGCACGCACTGCAGAGCACAAAGTGGGCTTGCAACAAAGCCACTATGTGACGTTGACGTGCGCTTAGTAAGAGCGTGTTTTCTCTCAGCTGTGGAAGAGGGTTCTAAAACATTGGGGAAAGTTGCTCACTAGCCACGCTGTGGGCTGTGGCTAAGGCAATGGATTAGAAAAGCCTCTGGGGCTTCCCTGCGCACGTTTGAATCCTGCTGACAATGGCCCTTACTTTTGAGCTGTGGGAGCCCCCCAGTGATAACTTTGGAGACAATCCCGCACCTACTGACACGTTCAAGGTGCCACGTGCGGGTCTGGAAGCTGACAAAGTGATGCTACAGAAGCCGCAACTAGGATAAAATCTGCACCTCCGACTGGCTGTCTCTGGACGAGAAGCCGGTCCGTCGGTGCGGCAGCTTTGCTGATTCAGGCGGCTCCGGTTATGAAACAGAGGGGTCGTCTGCCGTTCGTAAAAAAAAAAAAAACTTGACCCAGCTTTGCTGCGGTAGTGTACAGGAACACGGAGTGTCCTATTCTGAAAAGTCACCGGATGTTTTATGTTGTATCGCTGTCTGATTTCCTGTCTGCTCTGTGTTAAATTTGGCACAATTTATGTGAAGTGATCCGGCGTCCAGCAAAAATAGGAGGCTTGCATATCTGATCCGCAACCCTCTGGACTGCCAGAGCTGAGACGGAGTCAGTCCACAATGCAGCAGAGCTAGTGGAAATTCACACATAGACTAGAGTGTAATCTATTTGCTCCATCTGCTGTGACGGAGCAGAGCCGGACCGCACGCGGATCTGGTGGAAATTAAGCGTTAACCTATATATCACGAGAAAGGGCCGACACTGTTGTGTTAAAAGTCCCCCCCATCACTCCTCTTTTGTTTCCACGATGCCAGCATGCTATCTAAAATCACACACTGGAGTGGTATGATATGAATGTTGTTTGGGTCTGTGAAAAAATGCAAAGGCGGTGCAAAGAAAGGACTTCATAGCGGTTCTATAGTGCAATTTGTCTTTTAAAAAATGCTAGTTATTAGCTAAACATGTTGTACATCAAAGTGTGGGTAAAGACACGAAAATACGCTCTCTATAAAGGATTAGTCATCATATCCACATAGTACTCATCAGAAGAGCATATTCAGATATAGCAGACTTTCTAGATGATGTCAAAGATGAAGATGTGATATTTTAGACAGCACTGCTGAAGCACTGTGGAATGCACAGTGTTTCAGATCAAATAACTGAAATGCTTCCTGTGAGGAGATTGTGTGTAATGTGGTAAAATATCATTTTTCACACTTTTCTATGTTGGTCTG
This sequence comes from Plectropomus leopardus, assembly GCF_008729295.1. NCBI lineage: Eukaryota > Metazoa > Chordata > Actinopteri > Perciformes > Serranidae > Plectropomus > Plectropomus leopardus. Next base: position 30,219,671 of record NC_056474.1, on the reverse strand, counting down.
CAACTGCAGATTCTAAGCTGATTTTGTGCATATTACAGTTTTCTGAATAGTTGCACATATAGTCCCATCTCTCTCTCTCTCTCTCTCTCTCTCTCACACACACACACACACACACACACACACACACACACACACACGGGAAGCCCCCTTTCATTGATTCTTGGTGCCATTGCTTATGAGAGCATGGAAAACGCAGACCACATGCCCAGTCTCTCTTTCCTTTCTTTTTAAGTCATTTTCACACATTGTCACTTTACCTTATTTAACCCCTTTTTCCATTTCTTTTACATAACCCTCTCTTTGTTTTGGCGGTCGCTGTTTTTCGCCACTCCTCATCATTTCTGCACCAAATTTCCAGAGTGTGTTTGTATGTTCCAGTTTTCCAGGCGTCTGCTGGACAGGACTGCTGAGCCACAGGACAGCGCTGGTGAGGCCAGTTCACTTAACACCAATCACTGTAACAATCCACATACTGTACTCAGAGCCTTGCACTCATCTGAACTCACTATCACAGTAAATATTAATCTGCTCAGATGATGTAGGGCCTTCCAAAAGATGTTGTGCTCCAAATATTGTCAAAAATTGTCCTATGGATCTGAGTAGTGGCAGTTCAGGACATGGCATGCAGAGTAATGATGACATCTGATGTTATTTTACCATAAATACTAACTTCATTTATTATTCATCTATATAACTTAATAAAAGCAATTCAGTAATTACAAAAATTCACATTTTTTTTAATTACATACTGTACATTTGTATATATTCTCTATCTCTTCCTTTTGTAAATACAATTACATGTCTATGTCTGTCTTTTTTTCTATTTTTCTTATCCCTAGCTTATTTCCCTCCCCTGTACTGTGAGCATTGCCAACCCGGAAAAAATTCCTTGTTCCTTATTTGTTGAACTTGGCCAATAAACGTGATTCTGATTCTGATTCTGATTCTGATTTTTTCACAATTCTATTTTTTTTAAGGGTGGAAAAGCCTTCAAGACATCCACGAGTCACAAGTCCCCACTAAACAAACCAAAGTATATAAATGTCACAAATTTTTATCTCAAAATTAGAAGATGCACCCCTTTCAAAATAATCAGTCCATTAAATTGCCATTATCGGTTTTTATCACTATCATTGCTTCAGAGTGGGCAAACTGCACCTTGCAGTAGGCCAGATGGTGCAAACCACACATTACCTAAAGGTCATAATTTTGTTCACACAGAACTCACATCAAAAAAGTGGCGGCAATGAAGCTGCATGTTGCCTATGTCTCGGACAAAAAGTTGCACACAAACAAACTGCAAAGACTACAACCAGCGGACAACAAGCACATACGTTGTCTGCCTGTATGAGAGGAAATAACTCTCCATACCAACAGACGGCGGTTGTCTGTAATTATGATTAAAATTATGAAACCGGAGGACCATCTTGACGCTAGTTAGCCAGTTAGCACATTGAAAACACAATCCAGTGTTGAAAGAATGATTCATTTTACCATGTGCCAGTAAACAACACAAACCACCACAAAAGAAAAATACAGAAAAGAAAAACTATGTTACCTTATTTAATAAAGTTGTTTGGACCTCACTCCCTCTTGACTTTAGCGCTTTGTTAATTTCCTCACTTATGTTTCTCTTGTTGTGTGCTGAGCTGAACTAAATCAAAATGATTTCATTTATGTTTACTGCATAACGCTTACTGCATTACGCTAACTCCGTTGTCTCTCCGGAGCATTCCTACCCCTTGTTTACTAGTTTTCCCAGATACTGGCTGCAACCTTGGCTGCACTTGATCGGGGTGATAGCTGTGCTGGTGCTGTGACCCTGCCACATGATTAAAACCTGTCACAAAAGTAAAGAGAATCATCTCATTACAATAATTAGCAGTCATCTAATAACTATGCAATGTTCTGCTGGGAAATATCAGGCCCTGGCATTCACGTAGATGCCACTTGCCAGGCACCTACCACCCAAAAATCAGACCTTTCTCAATGCCAAGTTTGCCAAGTTTGGACTTGCGTACATCTCTAAAAAAAAAAACAAAAAAAACGGGATGTCAATTTTCAATTAGGCTCTAACTTGATAAATTGACCACAGATTTGAATTCTAAACATCTACATTCTCGTGTAAAAAATGCATTATGGGACACATGGCTGAACCAAGTCCACTCAAGTCATGTCCCAAAGCATCCGTGATTAAACGGGCTGAGCAAGACCACATCTGGGCATCTGGACTGAATTTTGCTAGATGAGGATTTAGAATTGGAATAGCACTTAGGCTACGGCTGACTGACGTTTTACAAGTCCACAAGAACACAAGTACCGTCAAGAATGTAGATTGAGAAAGGCTCATTGTTGCGGAACAACCAAACCCCACCCACCCACTGCAGGACAATGTGCCATGCCATACCACAAAAGCTCTTCAGGAAGGTGACAAAGGAACTCAAGGCGTTGACCTGCCACAAAATTCTCCCATCCTACTCTGATTGAGTACCTGAGGGACATGCTGATACCTCACCTCACAACTCACAGGACTTACAGGTCCACCAACAGCCTGGCACCAGATACCACAGGACACCCCCCACCCCACAAGTCCTGTATCCATGCCTCAATGGGTCAGAGGGGCACCCTGTGGAGGGGACTTGACCTGTCTTGGCATTGACACAGGACCTCAGCTTCAACTGAAGAGGTCTATATCAGACACAGAGCATAATTTCTCATTTTCCTGATATTTTATTACACTTTACTATGTTTACCATGTTTATCTTTTGATGCTGCGCTGTTTCCTGTTGCAGCCAAACACATCCTGCATCTGCTTCACATCAAGCCTTCCAGTGATTCAGAGGGCAAAACTGGTGCTCTTTGCCAAGAAGTTGTTCTCGAGCAGCTGCAGAAAGTGTCCACATTTACTTGGATCTGTTCTGGATCTTGTGGTGCCCATATGTTACTAAACATAATATTAACCTGAGCCTCTTCAAAGCAAGACAAAGACTCCATTGGAAAACGCCACTTTATCAGCAGTAGTTTAGTCCATGCATTACATTTTCTAAATGATACGTGCTGTTTGAATAACAACACCATACTGTATGTATTAATCCACAATTAGCCGTTATGCATGATTATTACTTTTACCCTTGGTACTTGAAGTATACACAGTTTACACTATTGGTACACATTGGTACACTACTTCTAACTTTTCTCAAGTAAAAAAAATGGAGTTCTTCTTCCACCACCTGGTATATCCTTCTCATTTAAAAGTCGCAATCCTGCCTCTCTACCAACCAAAGCAACGCCATGGCAAAAAAAAAAAAAAACTTGAGTGACCATAATTGATTCAACAACAATGAAAAATTAACACACTCATAACATTTCTGAATGGAAATATTCCTTAAGTATTAAACATTCTGTTTGACAGCTTCCAGTGAGTTTGTCTGGGCTACAGTTGTAGAAAATATTATGTCATTTGAATTACAGCCGAGGAATGTGGTCTGTGTTTTTAACATCTGCCTGTCAGAGACTAGAGTCCACAACAAACACATGAATACCTGTTAATAAACTAGTTCAAATGTGATCTTTGTGTTGGATCCACTGTCCATCACATTAGCACGTCTGTCTCAATCTAAATCCAACTACACTATCACATGGAAGGAACCAAGAGTTCCCTGTTAGATGTGAATGGAAAAATATGGACAGGGTGGAGGAAGAATTTAGACAGCAAAAGAAATGGCACTGGGCCATCTTGAGAAAGATAAAGGTGCAATGACTTGGGTCACTTTTGGTAAAATTAGATAGACGTATACACCATTTCCATCGAAATTAGCACATGTCCACAGATTTTTTTAAAAAATCGGTAAACTCGCTAAAAAAAAAGGCAATATGCTCCCTTCACATGCTCTTGGCAAATAATCGTTTTACCGTATTTACAAAATTTACCATTTTTACGGGTTACGAGCACATGGCCGGCCCTCCAGAGTTGTAAAAGTGGGAAATTCTCTGAGTTGGAAATTGGGAAATTTTGGTGGCACCTGATTTGCAGAGTTGTGACATTTGTAATTTTCTTACAGATTTTTTTTTTTAACTCTCTTTTTCTTTTCTTTTTTCAAGGACATTTGCTCAGGTTTCAAAGGGTTAAACACAAACATCACTCAAATAATTTTGTAGAAATAGAAAATCTCTGAATAATTTAAAAAAATGCCAGGTTCACAATGCAGTAGACTTGTCTTTTAATATAAGTATTTTTTTATTTTTCATTTATTTACATTATTGGTGTTTTACAGAGCAGTCATCTATCTTACTTTCAGATTCAAAAACTATGTAGAAAGTCAAGGGGATCCTCCTTGGATTTAAATATTAACTGTGGTATAAAATTCACTTTTTATGACAGTTTTGAGCTAACTGAACTGTTATTAAGTGGCAAAAAACAGCAAAAATGCAACTTTACACCTAAAATAACATTTTTTTGCCACCTGGGGGCAACCAGCTGTGATCACAGAGGTTACCTTTGAACTTGATATTTTAAAACAGCTCTTAGCTCTAGTTTGGGTCTCTACCAACTCTAAAGAAATGTTTGTTTCTTTAGCTTGTAAAGATACAAACATTTCTGCATTCACCAGCTTGTCTCAGTAAACAGCTTGGACAGCTAAAGGATGTTTACATCAACACATTGTTACTATAAAAACATCCAATATGGACATTTTTTATTAATTGAATTAAACAAAATGCATAATTCATTTACTGATGAATCAAATAAAAGACTGATTGTTTCAGCACATATTTTAGTAAAAATATTGCAGTTTGCAACAATTTGAAAAGCCACAAGATGTCATACTTGACAATCAAATCAACTTTTTTTTTCCTTTGGGTAAGTGTCTGTACAAGCTTGACTTACGCTCTCACACAACTATGTAAGGTTTAAAATTCTCTGTCATATTGTTCCTGTTAGACTGTATGTTGATGAGGTCTGTGTTATTTCTTTTTCTGTTTGTCAAGACTGCATTCATGAGTGAGTGAGTGTGAGTGTAAGTGTGTGTTATTTGTGCATGTTGAGCTGTCGGATCTCGTCCACTCTGTTGCGGTGCAGCTGGAAGGCGGGAGTGACCCAGCGACCACACGAACACTGATCACCACACCAGCTGAATGAGCCCAGTTTAGAGCTACACTTAGGACACAGCAGCTACACACACACACACACACACACACACAGAGGAAAAAAGAAGAGGAAGGTGCCATGAGTACAGATAGAGAGATCAGTGTGTTTAAAGTACGACATGTAGAGAAGACTTCCAAGGTGATGGGAATTTGATTGTGACTAACATCTTGTTCTTAGTTCTTTTTGAGGGATTCTCAGTTGATCTGTTGTTGATAGCTATATAGGAGCAAATAAACATCAGAGGGAAATGATAGTGATTAGTGTTTTTTTTTTTTTTTTTTTTTTAAATATTGGTAATTATCATGCAAAAGTTGAAGTTTCTTTCAAGTGTTAAGGCAGATTTTTGCTCCTGAGTGAAAGTTGAAGAAACCAGCCAGTTATTTGTGGTCTAAACTAGTATTTACAGTTAGAACATGACAAATATTTGCTCAACAGCAAAAAACTTGATGATGTAAAATTACTAAAACAATAAATAGTCAAGTAAATGCTAACTCTGGTCAGCATCATGTCAAACTCTTTTTACTGGTGGCTGAAAAGTTTTTGGAAGTGTTTTAGCTGACAAGACTGTTTATCTGTATCAGCGTGTTATTCTATATGATTAGAAATAAAATTAATTAATCAAAAAGCGCAAAGACAGTGTTAGCATGGGAGGAACTTTTACTTTGTAAAACCTCATGAAGCTGTTTTTATTTATTCATTTTTGTTTAAATTTTTACCTGACTTTATAAAAAAAAAAAGTTGCTGGGAACTTGCTGTATATGACGCTGAAAGTTTGGGTTTTGATTAAGGATATGCTGAAGGCATTTTGATAAAGATTTATGTATGAGTTTGTTATAGTGCAAATTCTAAATATTGACAGAAAGTTTTTTTGTTTTGTTTTTATTGTAAATGCATATCTTAAATAAAATCAGTTCAAGTGAGGCCGAGACCCTCCATGGAGGCCTTTTATGCCAATTAATAACACCTGACTCGTGTGTATGTATGCAATACCTGTCCATCCATCACTCCAAGTAAAGCTTGTTCCATCCACTGCACTGGTTCGATGAAGTACGAAGTACACTGGATGCCTCCTAGATGACAACACATTTCATACCATTCTTATTATATTATATTAGAAACTGAAATTTTACATATAGTTTGTGAGATTGTTGCAATAGTATTATTTCACGTCATAGAAGAAAAAACACAAGTGTTACTTATAACTTAAAAGTAAGCCATGACAGCAAGAGAGCATGCACAGTATGGGGACCCTCCGTTGGTGGTTAGGGATAGGGACTGTTCGTTACTTTTGCTGCAAAATGGGTCAGGCATTAAAAAAAAATGTAAGCATTGCTGTGGCACTTGTGTTTTTTAATCTTGGCTTAGGTGAGGGACGTACAACTTGAAAAGGAAGTATTTTATATTTACTGCCCCCCTCCTCTGATAAATTAAGTTCAGTCCCATAACACCAGCAAAGAAGCTAAACGATGTCCTGCTGTGAACGAGGCCGAAGAAAACATATTTTAACCACCTAAAAAAATCACTATCAGTTTAAGTGTACACTATATGTGTATATTTGTTTTTTCTTTCACAACAGCTGATGGAGGCAGCGGAAGAGCAGCAGCTCCGCTGTTCAGTGGAGTAAAATCATTGTTTTTCTCAGAGGAGTCTGGTGTTCTTGCTCATGGTGTCACTTGGGTCAGCAACAGTTGGAGCTGAAGAAGACAACTTTGAAAATGAAAATGACTGCCTTCAAGAAATATTTTGTTTCTCCTAGCATTGTTCTTAAAGTTTTGAAACTACAATTCCTGTGATACTTTGGGGGATGTAAACAGGAAGTCACAGTCTGAAATACCCTACAGTTTGAAATCCCCTAGGCTAGACGACCAGTTGGTGTTCTTACCAGTGAGGTTACTGGACTTCTTGTGACTAAAGGCTGGTGCTCCTTCTCCTACTGGGTGACTGAGAATACTGGAGCCACGGAACAGAGTTCGTCTGCAGAGGCGAAGTACAAAGTCAGTATGTGTATTTTCGAAAATGTTTAATTAACCATTTAACCTGAGCGATAACAGAAGAATTTATGAAATGGTTTATTCTGAAAGAAATGCACCATTTTTGCACTTAGCATTAGGTGTTTCCTTGTTCTTTCTAAAACTTTACCCCATTCAGCCACTGTCCCCCTTTCACCTGCACTTCCTGCAGCGATAGGACACTTCAGAAGAGCTGGATTGGGCAGGGTCAATGGCAAACAGCTCCCTGGGAACATGCTGCAACTCTGCTCTCACACAAACGTGTACACACACACACACACACACACACACACACAAAGAAAATGTTGGAAATCAATACACAAATAATAAATCTATACCACAGTATAACTTGGCTACTTTTTTAGCAAATAATTAATGTGTGTGTGAGTGTGTGTGTGTGCGTGTGTGTGTGTGTGTGTGTGTGTGTGTGTGTGCGTGTGGTTACCAGGGTACTTCTCAGTGATCTTGGTCAGTCTGTACTGTTTGTACAGAGGACTGGAGGTATCCACTTCACACTGCAGGGCCTCATACAGATGCAACTGCTCCTCAAAACCACTGTTGACCCTGAAACACATCCACTGGCTTTCAATTATCTATCTTACATCTACATTATACATCCTCCATATACAT